>NC_069001.1:32640244-32646363 GCF_001194135.2 Octopus bimaculoides
GGGGGGAGGATCCTAATTCTCCACTGAATTCCAGCCAGTTCTCTTACCAATTCCGGAGATACCCTTGTCCCCTGTTTGACCTATATTTGTGGATTCTGAATGTAGATGAATGCAAGTGTTGTGAGGCCAGGGTTATTGTTATTGCAGACCTTGATCAACCTTGACTGGACAGATCACAGGCATTCAACCATGCCCAGCCTCCACCTCTGTCCACACCCTCTTTTTTTGTTTTGGGATATTATAGGACTCGATTATCCAATATATCCTTTCCTTTTTTAACCTTTTAGCATTTAAACTGGTCCCAAAGCTGCAATCCCATTGCGTGGAAATGTGGGAAAATGTCTTCTACTATAGCCTCAGGCTGACCAAAGCCTAATAAATGGATTTGGTGGATAGAAACTGAAAGAAGCATGTCATATATACATACATACATACATGTGTGTGTGTGTGTCTGTTTGTCTCCGTCACCACTTGACAAATGATGTTGGTGTGTTTACGTCCCTGTAACTTAGTGGTTCAGCAAAAGAGATTAATAGAATAAGTACCAGGCTTAAAAAAAAGGTATTGGGGGCGAGTCATTCAACTAAAACTTCAAGGCAGTGCCCCAGCATGGCCACAAGCTAATGACTGAAACAGATAAAATAAGCATTACATTTGACAGGGGAATCTGAATACCGAAGAGTTAAGTCAGTAGTAGAGTATTATTTAAGGGGTATTTGGTTGCTATTTCTAACAGGTCAAGCAACCATTTAATGCTTCCCTTACTGATTCAGTCTTGTTCAAGAAGGTTGGTTTGGTAGTATCTTAAGTTCAAATTATTACCAGACTCCACATTGCCTCATCTTCTTGGGGCTAAAATAATCAAATCAAATAAATACTGAAAGTGCAATGGAACTGATTCAATCAAATTAAGTCCTTTTCATGCAAAATCTTTTTCTTTGTGCCGAGTCAAAAGAAATCAATATTTACATAGTGCTAAAATTGATTAGTGACCAAAACACAAAAATCTTGATTCTTATTTTGCTGTGGAGGAAGAAGAGGTGGGACAGTTTTAGTTTATTTTATTTTGTTTCTTGTTTCATTTATTTATGTAATTTTTTAGTAGGAATATCAGTGTCTGCAGTTGTTCTAATCTTGTCTAGACTGGATGCGATTAGTGAGATTAATGATCATTTTGACTCGTTACTGATTAGGTTAGTTGGTAAAACTGGATGGGGGAAAGGAAATCTAACCGAAAGTAGTTCAGAAGACACTGCAGATGTTTAGTTGGAGATCTGAGAGAGATAGAGAGGAGTGAACAATAGCAAAGGAAGCAAACATACGTCAAGTGACGAGATCAAGGGATTGAAGTGGGGAGGGAGCAGAATTTCTAGGACCGTGGGCTATCATAATAACTGCAGGAGAAACCAGATACAAGGCTTAATGGCAGCTCGAGCAAGTGTGTAATGTAGCATTACATTGGCCCAAGCCTTCTGAATGAAAATTGAATAAACAGAAACTATGGAAGTCTAGCAGGAATACTCAGCTACATGTATTGCGACAGAGTAAGTAGTTCAGTTGATTGAGCAACTAGAACAATTATTGTTGAAACTGATGTGGAGATCCTTCTGAATGAAAATTGAATAGACAGAAACTATGAAAGTCTTGTTTTCATATGCTGGTTGATGCTTATATCATAAGGGTGCTTGAAGCTTATGTTATAAGTGTACTTGTCAGGAACACTCAGTCACCTGTATTGTAATAGAGTAAGTAGTTCAGTTGAATGAACAACTAGAACAATTGTTCTTGAAACTGATGTGGAGATCCATTAGGTGAGATTGTTAAGGAGATTTGACTAACAATTTTATAAAAGGTTAACATGCTAATTTATATAAGGGCTCACGTGCCAGTTTATTCATATACTAGTTTATTATATGAAGTTCCACGTACTTGTCTTTACAAAAGTTTGTATGCTAATTTCAAAAGTTTTTTTTTTTCATTCTTTTTAACAGTTATGTGAGACACTTTAATTATTGTTAAATATACCTTACAACAGGAATTGCTTAATTTGTGATGAATTGAAGAAATCTCTTCTGCATATTGTAATTTAAGGTGTTCTTATTGAGTTAGGTCTGTGATGGATTGTTGGTTTGTTTTTAATGTATGTCCTGATGTAACATTATTGAATTAGTTTCATTAACTGTTTCCCTCAGATTGGCTCGTTGATACTCAGGCTTATTCTGTTCTCGTTTTCCACCTATATCTAATATCAATGTTTATATAGTTAATTAATCTCTTCCATAACTAGTTGATCTCTCTCTCTGGCTGACCAAAGCTTTGTGAATAGATTTGGTAGACGGAAACTAAAAGAAGTCCATCATATATATATGTCTATATGTGTGTGTCTCTGTCTGTGTCCCCCCCCCCATCACCACTTGACAACCGGTGTTGGTGTGTTTACATCCCCATAACTTAGCAGTTTGGCAAAAGACTACCAATAAAATAAATACCAGGCTTCAAAAATAAGTACTGGGGTTGATTTCTTCAACTAAAAAAAAACTATTTAAGGTGATGCCCCAGCATGGCTGGCAGTTAAATGACTGAAACAAGTAAAAGATAAAAGATATATATTGTAACAAGTTGATATTATCTCTTGGTCTTTCCAACTGTATCTAGTACCAGTGTTCATATAATTAATCTTTTCTGTAACTAGTTGCTCTATATATATATATATATATATATATATATATATATATATATATATATGTATGTATATTGTAATGGGTTGGTATAAATTATTATTTGTTCATATATATTAATCAGTCTTCTACTTTATCCTTAGATAGGTATACTAAATTTGTTTAGTAAATTTTGTGAAACTTTTGACGAGAGGTGTTTATTCCAAATCTTAACATCTCTTACTTATGGGTGGTATGTCTATTGCTATCTGTTAATCCTCCTTTCTAGTACCTCACCATAGCTAATCCTGTCAAATCTTTATCAATCCACACACCTTGTATTAATCGTGACTTGAATGCAGTTTTGTTGTCATAAATTTTTTTCTCCAGCTTAAACAGAGATGATTAGAAGAACATAAGGTTTATGATATAAATCTAAGTTACTTGAACCTCTCCGCTGTAGTGAGAGTAATTTCCAGCAGCTTTAGATGTATAAAATGGTTAACAAGAGAAGCACTGGTCCCTTGACACCAGTGGTTCCCAACCTTTTTATTTAAATGAGTTTTCCCAAAGACCCCTTTTAATATGCTTATCCTTATTAAATTTTGAATTTAGTTCACGGACCCCCAGTACTATGTTTGAGGACCACCAGGGATCTGCGGACCCCAGGTTGGGAACCATAGCATTACACAATTTTATTGGCAAAGACACTTAACTCTTGATAATCTCAGTCCAACCTACTGTAAATTGAACATCGTTCATTGCTGCTGATGTAAGTGAGTTAAGAGTTACTATATAAATGACAATTGTTCCATTACTTTCTGTTGCTGGCCTTTAATTTTCCTGAATGTGAAACCAGTTTGAATAAAATGCTCCTATCGAGAAAGGAAGAAATATTTGCAGCACCTTGTGTCATGTAAACTAAGATAAGTAGATAAGTAATGGTTGATAAAGGGGAGCGAAGTAAAACAGTTACTTCTAGATAACTGAGAGTTCAAAGTATTTTCAAGTCTACCAGAGAATTGTCTATTTGAGTCATGAATGCACCTTTAAATTTTTTAAATTTGTAAAATTATTAGTTGAATTTGAGAGAAGTACCCCTATATTTTTTCCTGTGCATCATAAATCTTCTCCCCTCCTTCCTAGCATATATATATATATATGGGAGAATTTATGAAAAAAACAACAGACGAAGACAGGTGGTGTAAACAACAAATGGATGTATTAGTTTAACGCTCAGGAATAGAGAGTCTTTGACATTTCGAGCCTATGCTCTTCAACTGAAAGGAACACAGAAAGAAACAAGGAGAGACCAGAATGAACATTTAATATTCTCTCAGTAATTGTTGACATGCTCCTGAAGCTGTATGTCTTCTCTTCACAATCACCTAGAGTGGAGGATAATTATCTATTAATTAATTGATGTAGGGAGAAAGAAAAATAGAATTTTTAGATTATAGAGTAATGAGATGACAATTTCTTAAAGGATATCTATATGTTAAATGAAATACTTGAATTTTTTTTTAACTTTTAGGCTTTGTCCAAGTGAATGTTGTGTGTGTGTATGTTTGTATTTGCAAGTGGTGTTATGATCAATGAAAAGAGTGCACGATACTTGAAGCAGAATAGATATTTATTGTATCAGAATTAAACTTCTCTACTTTTCTCATTATTTCAACCTTCTTGTCAGGCAGTAATCATCAGATTGTACATACCTGAAATACTCTTTGAATTGCTACACCGATCTGATGATTGCTCTATCAGCAAGAAATATATATATATATGAAATGTTCATTGTGATAATCTGGGTTTAAAATTTCTCGAGTAATATTAACAGTAATTTTTAAGAACAAGAATGGCTGGACTCTCAAAGTGATCAGCTTCTATGCAATTAAGCTTTGTTATTCCTCTTGTGCCTCTGACCCCTATATTGACCAGCTGCTTCTCATGTATCTGTCCTAGAAATGAATGCTGCCCGTGACCCTAATCAGCTAAAAAATGACAACAAATACAGTCAACTGTCCAGGACATCACCATCTATATTTGAAGGTAAGACAATGGATGATCTGCAGAAGGAGCAACACAAACAATGGAATAGGGGTGAAAAGAAACAAAGCAAAAATTTTATTGATATTTTCCTTGGCTTGAAGACTTATTTTTTTCCTATTATCTCACCCCTTTTCTTTCCAACTTCTTGCCTCTTTTTTTTTTTTTTTTTTTTAACTTTAAAATAAGCCTGTTTATACTCCTCTCCAACCTAATTTCATTTCTTAATCCCTGAGCAATTTCTATTAAGTAAACCCTTTCTCACTAGTTAGAGTGAAATGTGTTTGAAGACCCTTTGCCTCCTACTCAATAGTAGACAGTAGGTGATCTCCCCCCTCCTGAATGTCTTTCTAGTCCAACCATGCCAATTTATTAAAATAGATATTTGAAATGGCCGCACTGCAATTGGAGTTGTCTGTTGTTTGCTAATCGTTAGAAACATTTTCTGTTATGTTCACAGATATCAATAAACACACAGAGACATATTCTCTCTCTCTCTCTCTCTCTCTTAACAAAACATGACAGCAAGCAATTAATTTTGGGCTTGTGATTGTTAGGCCACGAATTTGGTTCTTGGACTAGGTCATACATTGTGTCCTTGAATAAGATATATTTCCTATTGTTCCATACTACTTAGATGAAAGCGAGTACCTGTTGGCAACTGGGGGATGACTTTACAATAGACTGGCTTCACATTCAAGAGAGAATCTTATCACTTTAACTCTTTCAGAAGAATTTAGCTAAATAACAGTCATTATTATAACAGTGTTTGGAATATAATTTCACATGAAATTTTGTTTGATGGAAGGCTTCAACTTGTTTATCCTTTAAACAGAAAGTTTGAATCAATAGAAGCAGGGGTGGTTTGTTATCGCTTTGAAAACTAGTATAAGCTCTGGTTTGATGAGCTTCTGTGTTTGAAATAGACAGGCATTTAACAACACTCATAGTATGAGATTAGAGAAATATCTATCCACTATGTAATTAACATCCTTGTAATCCTAGAAGGACTACCATAGTTATTGTTGAGTTGTTTGGAGACTGCAATGTATTGTATTTCTGCTTCTGCTTCTTCATGAGATTTCACCCAACACAACTTCAAATGTTTAAACAATATCTATATTTATAGGTGGGAGCAATGTTTTAAATAGTTTATCCTCTGTGTGTGCCTTCAGTGTATAGTTACTACACTTATGTGTGTGCGTGTGTGTGTGTATGTTGCCGAGTGTATGTTCAATTTGCATCATATGCATTTTCTGTTTGCTATACATGTTGCGTTTTGGTTGTAATATTTTAGCACATTATTCTTCACTATATTAATGATTTACTTACGAAAGAAATGAAATTCACCAATGCCATCTTCTGATCACTCACTCATCTAAATGCATATATGTCATATATATATATATATATATA
>NC_069001.1:32646572-32647274 GCF_001194135.2 Octopus bimaculoides
ATAATTATACATATTATATGCATATTGTATGTATATATATATATATATATATATATATTATATGTATTTTATATTTATATGTAATTTGTTTTTTGCACAAACTTGCTACATATGCACTCAAATTGCATCATATCTGGATTCTTTGGAACTATTTGCTTGTTAAGTTTTCTTCTAACAGTTTTGATTTACTTTCATCCCCACCCCCCTTTTAATTGCTACTATTTCCTTCTTCTGGTGTTTCGTATATTTGCGTGTACCATTTTTACATCCATTTTCTTGATACTAACATTTGCTGGTATGGAATTTTTTTTTTCTTTTTTCTTCTTCTTTTCAATGAGAGTAATTGTTGTTTTCACAGCTGGATGTCCTTGCTAACTTGCTAAACCAGTCGAGTATTTTTTTTTTTTTTTGGTTTCTTCTCACAGTCAGAGCAGAGTTATAGCCCTTGCTCAACACCAACAGCACACACTGGCTGGAAGAAAGGTTTGGACACACAACCATACAGTCAGTGGTCCAACACCTTGACTTCACAGCCATCTGGGAAGCTATAAACATTGATGTTTTACAGTAAACAAACATATATGAATCTTCCTCTCTCTGTCTCTCCCCCATCCTTTTTAATCTCTACTCTGGTGGTCTGAATTTTTTCAAGCTTATAGTAATTGCTTTTTTGTGCATGGATTTTTCTTGGTAAAATGAAGT
>NC_069001.1:32647284-32649150 GCF_001194135.2 Octopus bimaculoides
CTCTTTTTTTTTTTTTTTTTTCTTTTTTCTGTTTTAATATATTTTGATGGTGAAATTTTTCCCTGGAAGTATTTTGTATTTTGATTGTTTTTTTCTTTTTCACTGTTATAAATTAAATAAATTTTATGATATTGTTTCTATTCATATTGATAAAGTATATAATAGCTATAATGATGATTGTTTAAATTGATTAATTCTTTTTAACCAGTTAACTTCAATATTTATATTCATGTATAATATGTATTTTGCTTAGTGAATGAATACTTCCAAATTGTTGATATTAATGTTATTATTGTTATTGATGTTGTTGTTGTTATTAAGGTGGTGGTACCAGTCAAGTACTGGAGTTGATGCAATCAACTTATGCTTCTCCTTCAAATTGGCTAGTTAAGGGTTATCTCCACAGATTTTCTATAGAAATTATTGCCAGCACTGATTTGTTATAACATTTCGTATCTGAGTATGCTTATGTAAGCAACAATGAGATTGAAGAGGACAAATGGGTAATGGGTGTATATGCCATATTTTTTACTCCTTGATCAGCTCCCATCCAACCCATTAATCATCCATGAACCCGTTGCTTAAATATCCACCAAATAGAGCAGTGTAACATTATTGGATATACCAGTTTTACATATATATATAGACTTGTTGAGGCAAGTGAAATCGAAATCGAACTAAATTCGACGACTGGCACCCGTGCCAACGTCGTCTCCTTCATTGGACACGAAACTCAGCTTGCAAAGACTTATTGGGGCAAGCGAAAGCGAAATCGGGATGGCACCTGTGCCCAGCGTCGCCTTTCTGGCACTTGTGCCCATGACATGTGTAAGCGAGATCGTTGCCAGTGCCCCTGGACTGGCTCTTGTGCGGGTGGCACATAAAATACACCATTTTGAGCATGGCTGTTGCCAGTACCGCCTGACTGGCCTTCGTGCGGGTGACACGTAAAAGCACCCACTACACTCTCTGAGTGGTTGGCGTTAGGAAGGGCATCCAGCTGTAGAAACTCTACCAAATCAGATTGGAGCATGGTGTAGCCATCTGGTTTCACCAGTCCTCAGTCAAATCGTCTAACCCATGCTAGCATGGAAAGCGGACGTTAAACGATGATGATATATATATATAGATAGATAGATAGATATAGATATATGTATAAAAATATATTTATGTATATATAACAGTCCCATTAGAATGTTAAAGTGAAGGTAAACAGAACAAGCCTCCACTGAAAAAAAAATGAAGAGCACATTGACTTATTTTCTAGGATTTTTTCTTTTTTTTTTCTCTGCCTGCCGTATGAGATTATGGTATCAAACAAATGACAACAACAGTGGCTCAGTGGTTAGAGCGTCAGGCTTATAATCATGAGTTAGTGAGTTTGATTCCTGGACCAGTCTGTGTGTGTTGTGTTCTTGAGCAAGACACTTCATTTCATGTCGCTCCTGTTCATTCAGCTGTAGAAATGACTTGTGATGTCACTGGTGCCAAGCTGTATCGGCTTTTGCCTTTCCCCTGGATAACACTGGTGGAGTGGAGAGGGTACTTTATTTTATCAGCCCGAAGACAAAAGGTAAAGTCAACCACAACATGATTTGAGCTCTGAACTGGAAGAAAAACTACTCAACATTTTACCCAACTCGCAATTCTGCCAGCTGATAACAAATAATTATTGGTTCTAGGTTCAGTCCCTGTGCATGGCACCTTGGGCAAATGTTTTCTACTGTAGCTTTGGGCTGACCAAAGCCTTTTAAGTGGATTTGGTAGACAGAAACTGAAAGAAGCCAGTCGTGTGTATATATATATATATATATATATATATATAATAAATAAATATATATATATATATATATATATATATATATA
>NC_069001.1:32649355-32652352 GCF_001194135.2 Octopus bimaculoides
TTAGTCATCCCCTAAAATTGTTGGCCTTGTACCAAAATTTGAAAACATTAATTATATTAATTGCTTTTTGTTTTGTTTTTTGTATCATTTGTGGATATTATTTTCATCTACTTTTTTCTTCTCTCACATTGTCAAAT
This sequence comes from Octopus bimaculoides, assembly GCF_001194135.2. Lineage (NCBI taxonomy): Eukaryota > Metazoa > Mollusca > Cephalopoda > Octopoda > Octopodidae > Octopus > Octopus bimaculoides. The sequence continues at coordinate 32,649,493 of NC_069001.1, forward strand.
ACTAATTGAGGTCAATTAGTAATATTAAAATAAGTAATTATTTTAAACATTTATTTTTAAGATTGTTTAACAACAGCAACAACAACAAAAAGTTGTTTTTCTTTCTTTCTTTCCATTCCACAAAAAAAAAAGAATTTTTTTAATATAATTTTCTTTCTTTCTTTTTTTTTTTCTTTTCTTTTGCTTTATTTCGTCCTTTTTAGGCACCAACCCATTTACCGGAAGTGGAACGAACCCCTTTGAACAATCTACAGCCCGAGTGCCCCTGCGTCAAATGCAGCAGTCTCAACAACAGAGTTTCACCTCGGTGAACAACGCTGATGTGCTCCCAAGACCCCTCATTCCATTTAATACACCTCTACAGCCTGGTATACAGCAACCAAATCAACCCAGCAATCCGTTTCTTTAACAGCAGTTTGTTTGACTGTCATGAACGATGACGATTTGAGGAATCCGTTCGAGGGTTTCTTTTGGTTTTTTGGTTGTTTTTTTTTTTAAACCAAACTCCTCCTGTTTCTTTTCCTTTCTATCTTCTCCTCCCTTTTTTTCTTATAACGACAAATGGAACAAGGAGACAAAATGGACGAGGAAAGAAAAAAAGAAAGAAAGAAAGAAAAAAGGAAAGAAAAAAAAAAGCAAATATATTTAAAAATAAAAAACAAATAACCAACTGGAAAAAAAAAATGGTGAGGAAAGATAAAAAAGAAAACAGAAGACGAAAAGACAAAGCAACTCTGAAGACTGCTACTTGTAAAAAACTAACCAATGACGAAAATAAGATATTTATATCATCACAGTCTGTTTTAGTGATAGTGGTGATGATAGTGGTGGTGGTGGTGGTGATGATGATGATGACGATGATGGCGGTGATGACGATGGTGACCAGAGATGGTGGTGGTGCTACATAAACAAGAAATAAGGAATATAACAAACTTTTACCTTTGTTTGTTCTGATGATTACCATTATTATTATTATTATTATGATTATTATTATAATTAATATTATTATTACAATTAATGTCATTATTATATTCATTTATTATTGTTATTATTTTTAATAAGAAATTTTGAACAAATTAGGTGGGGTGGGGGTGGGATATTGATAGTCTTTTACTACTCATCCCACCTAAAGAATCAGAATTGCACAATATGAGAGCGAGCGAGCGAGAGAAAGAGAGAGAGAGAGCGGGGTGAATCTTAGGTGAAATTTTAATAAGCACCAACAAAACTCCAAACGCAGCACATATAACTTTGTGTGTTTGTGTGTGTGTATGAATGCGAATATACACGCATGTATATGCGTTTGTGAATAAACACACATGTTCTGATGTGTCTATATGTTTGTGAATGCATGGATGTGAATTTACAGTCAAACTTTTGCATGTGTGCATATGCGGATGTGAATAGACTGTCATCCTCTTGAGTGACTGTTAGTGTATGCATGCGCGTGTGTGTCTGTGTGTGTGTGTATGAGACAGACAGAAAGAAAGAAAGAGAATGTGAACGCCAGTATACATGCATAATCTTGTGTATGTGTGAATATACATACATACTCTTGCGTTTTTGTGTGAGTCAGTGCTATTATACACACACACACACATACATACAAACATTCTTCCTTATATAACTAGTGGCTATTGAAAAGGAAAAATAAATATGCAAAGTTAATCCTATTGGCGGGAAGAAACTATTTCGTTACTTGAAGCCATCAATGGAATTCTTGGATTCTTTCGTCTTCAACCAACCCAAATTCTTACATTTATTTAACCTTTTGAATTATTTCTTTTTCTGTTTTTGCCATTACTTTTTCTTTATTTCTTTTTTTTTTAATGTTTATTTTGGGTTTTTTTTTTTTTTTAAACCGTAACAGTAGCAAGAATAAAACTTAAATATTGATATATAAAAATCAAAATATGGCTCGGATTGCATTTATGTTTTCATACACATTCACATATATATATATATATATATATATATATATATATATATATATATATATATATGTATGTATATACACACACACACACACACATTCATATGTATGTGTCATATATGATATACACCCATCCACACTTACAATTTTTTAAACTGAAGTGACAATGGAAGAATGTCTGCTGTACTTCTGAAGGAATCAGTACTTACTACAATTCTATTTCCTTATTTCATAAATCTTTTATTATAGATTTTACTTTGTGTGTGTGTGTGTGTTTATATATATATGAATATGTATTTGTGTATATATATATGAATATGTATGTGTGTGTGTGTGTGTGTAATATATGTACATATATGTATGTCTGTTTAAATATACATATGAATGTGTGTGTTTACATATACATGTGTGTGTGGATATATGTGTTTGTGTATATATATGTGTGTATATTTCCATAGGTATATGTGTGTGTGGGGGGAGGATATTTGCTTATTTGTTTTAGTTTTTAATTTAATTTAATTTTATTTTTTTAAATATAGTATGAGACATTAATAATAATAATAATAATATCGTGCTATGTTGGTATGAGTTCTGAAATATCTTTGAAAAATTGCTTTTCTGTAATTTTTGTACTTAATGCTATCATTCACTCCGTATAAATGACATTTTACAGTTTCGGCTTCATGTATATCTTTGCTAGACAAACAGCAGCAGCAGCAACCAACAACAACAACACCACCTTATTGCCTGCATGTTCACCTGCTTCTCAACTAATTAAAAATTAAAAACCCAGAAACAGAAAAAAAAAAACAAAAAAACAAGTAAATTTATTGGGGAGTGGACTAGTGGGGACGACAAATCAGAAATATGGTCAACTTCTAGAATGACAGCAACATGATAAAAGGAGGCAAAATTGCAAGCAAGAAA
>NC_069001.1:32652889-32653798 GCF_001194135.2 Octopus bimaculoides
GTGGAAAGAAAGGTTTAAATATCTACATAAATGTGTGTGTATTTATATATAATATATATATATATATATATATATATATATATATACATACACACATATACATATATGTTCGTGTTTAGCTAACGTGAAATATTCTGAATTTTGCAGTTGGGGCAAATGAACAGGCATTCAATTTCCCCCGAAGTCATTGGCATATAATGTCGCTAGTTTCTATTTAACTCAAACATTTTTATATTTCATTATAGTTTCATTATTTATATATATATATATATGAGAAATATGTCATTTGTCATTTCATAGAAGTACTTCAGAGTCTGGCATTCACAAAATAAAAAAAAAACAGGACAAACAAACATTTGGGGGTAAACACTGAGGATGTTGTTGTAATCCGTTTTTGAATGCAGGAATCGATATTCTCATCAGGCAGTGAAGCAGCTCCATAGATGCTTTGATCACTGGCATCACAGCACTAAAGCTGTTTGGAACCATCTACTGCTATAAGCAACAAAACTCCCATACAACAACACAAACTTTGCTAAGTCAGATGTTGTGGCTTCTGGGCCAGATGTTTCTGCCACTCGCAATGCTCATTCTCACTTAACCACTGCAGATGTAATGGCTTTCATTCTCAGCAGCTTCTGAGAATTTCTAACAGTGTTTTTTTTTTTTTGTCCCTTTTGTTTCAAAATGTTTATTTTTGAAAGTGGAAGATTTGAATGTCTTAAGTCCTTATCATAATTTCAACTAAGCCAGTGTACAGTCTTAGCAAACTGTGAACTAGTTTTATTTCTAATTGAAACTAGATTTTTTTTTTGCAATTAAATATTACATTGCCTGTTCTCTTGAAAAAGGCAAGTCCCTTCAACCCCTCCCCTCTAAAAATTTACTGTTTTATACCTTTCATGTAAT
>NC_069001.1:32654353-32672053 GCF_001194135.2 Octopus bimaculoides
TGGGAACTTGCCTTTTGCTATTACACAAAACCCACCCCTTCCCCCTTTCCTATTTTTACCCTTTTTTTAAAAATATTTTTCCTTTATTTGATTTTGTATAATTTCAGGAAAAAAAAAATCTCATCAAATTTTTTTTTTTTTGTTATTTTTATTAAATCTAAACAAAGTATAATTTATAAAAAATATTAATACTGATAATAATAATAACAGCAAAAAAAAAAAAAAAAAATTAAATTTAAGAAATAAAAATGTGTGCATGAAGTTGTTACTGAGTCCAGACACGACCATCTGGTTAAGGAGTTTATTTCATGACCATATATGGTTTTGTATGTGATGCCATTGCACAGCAGCAACACCTTGGGCAAGTGTCTTCTACCACAGCCTCCAGCATGGCCTGTACCTTGTAAATGAAATTCGGAAAAAGAAAATTGTGTGCGAGCTCATAGTGCGTGTGTGTGTATATACATATGTGTATATATGCGTGTGTGTATATGTGTATGTATGTATATGTGTGTCGTTGTGTATGTGTGTATATATGCATGTATGTGTGTGTGTATATAGATATAGGTATATATACACACACGTGTATGTATGTAAATTAATGTTAATCAAAAATACCTAGTGGTATTGAAATATGTCCCTTTATCTCAAAGGACGACCAAGCCAGTCAATTAATTAATTAATTTACGTTGATAAAAATTAATACTGGGCTAAGTACTTGGATCGATATCATTGACTGGAGAGAGGAGGGGAAAAGCCTTGAAGGTGGTGCTCCAGCATGGCCATAATGCAGTACATGAATAAAAAGTACTGCAGTGTGTTTTTGTATTTTAGGAGAGGCTGCAGCCGAGTAACAATTATTTGGGCTTTACAAGTACACGCAGGTTGATTCCCGCCATAGTTATTATATATTTTCTAAATGTCGCATGGAGTTTGAGGTATTCAAAGCTATCTTATTAAACCATAATTATTATTATTATTGTTGTTGTTGTTGTTATTATTATGGTGGTAGTGGTGGTGGGAAGGGATAGTCAAAAGTAAACATACATATATATATATATATATATGTGCATGTATGTATGTATGTGTATACATAGACAACCAAGTGTTTTTTTCTCGTATTTTTTTAAAACTTTTTGTTTCCAGAACTATTTGCTGATTTAAACTAACTTCCAATAGTCCATAGAAATCTGGATCATTTTGCTATTTGGGATTTTACTTCAATACTACATATTTGCACTCACACACTTATATGTATATATGCAAGTGTATATATATATATATATATATATATATATATGCACACACACACATATATGGAGGCTTCTATATATATATATATACACACACACACGTATGTGCGTATATGCTTATATATATACACATTTGTGTGTATATATGTTTATATATATATACATACATATTTGTGTATATATGCTTATATATACACACACATTTACGTACACACACACTTGTGTATATACATGTTTATATACATGCTTACACACACACACAAATATATTTCATATATGGATTGTTATTTAACTGATTCATTCTGCTGACCATCATGGTTTAATGCCGTTCTTCCAAGTAATTTTTGTTTGCCATACTGACCACTGGCTATTATAGGCTTTACATGTATGCATAAATGTGTGTGTACGCATATGAGTGTGTATGTATATGCATGTATTTGTGTGTGTGTGTGTGTGTGTTTGTGTATATGCGTGATGTTTGTGTATGTATGTATGTATGTGTGTGTGTATATAACACCCTCAGAAGAAAAAGAATCAAAATAATTTATCTTTTCAGGGCAAAACTCAAGAGTAAACATCTGTGAAAGCCATACTTCTACTGTGGTTATTATTATTATTATTATTATTATTATTTAAAAAAAGGATTGACGTAACTCTTCACGAAGGTAAATAGTCAAAACGAAGAGCGCGATTTTAGATCTTTTATTTTTTGTCAAAAAATAAAACATCTAAAATCGCGCTCTTCGTTTTGACTATTATTATTATTACTATTATTATTATTATTATTATTATTATTATTATTATTATTATAAAGGTGAAGAGTTCACAGAATTTTTAGCATGCTGGACGAAATGCTTTGCAGTATTTTGCCTGTCACTATGTTCTGAGTTCAAATTCCGCCGGGGTCAACTTTACTTTTGATCCTTTTGGTGGGATCGATAAATTAAGTCCCAGTCATGTACTGGGGTTGATGTGATTGACTTTGCTGCTCCTGCAAAATTTCATGTTATTACTATTGTTATTCCCAAGGTGGCAAGCTAGCAGAATCGTTAGCATGCTGGACGAAATGCTTAGCGTTAATCTGCCCGTCGCTACATTCTGAGTTCAAATTCCGCCAGGGTCGACTTTACCTTTCATCCTTTAGGGGGTCGATAAAATAAATACCAGTTGAACTCTGGGATCAATATAATCAACTCATCCCCACCCACCCCTAAGCTGCCTTTGTAGCAAAAATTTGAAATAATTATTATTGTTAATATTATTTATTATTAACTCTGGTTTGAGTAGTTTTTCTTTACGTTTGTATAAATGTGAGTGTGCATATGTGAGAGTAAATGTGTTTATATATGGATGTATATATGTATATATATCTATATGCATAACTGTGTGTGTGTAAATGTAAATATTTATATTTTTTTTGTTTTCATTTTAACATCTGAACAACAAATGAAAATCAATAAAAAACAAAACTAAACTAAAATAAAATAAATCTACACAAAAAGAAATTGGTGAGAAACAAAGAAAGAAGAGGCTTAGAGCTGATTCCTATCTGTGAAGTAGTTCTATTTTCTAATAATCGCTTTGTGTCCGCAAATGAACTGAATTCATTTTGCACAAATTTATATTCTCTTAAAAAGACATTTCGAAACAGTTCCTGAGAAATAAAATTGCTTGGGCTTCATTAATAATACGAGCAGTATTTCTTTTCCTCACTCCTGTGTTGTGTTGTGGATACATTTTTCAGCTGAAAAGAAAATCTAAATTGTACAGAACTTGAGAGTTTGTATACAAAGAGATAACCTGTGATTTAAATGCACTTGTAAAAATGTTTAATATACTTTGTAGCATACTATGGTTGCATAACAAAATACTGTGTGCCTACAAGTCATTAAAGAGAGAATAATTTGTGTGTGCGTGCATTTGTATGATGCTGGAGGTGTCTATGACATTATCATCATAATGTCTTTCTTCTATTTAAAGGTGTAGGTTGTAGTCCAAGGGGGAAATTTTTCTCCAAATAAACTTGAAGAGCCAACATATGATGGTGAATGAATGCATGTCTTTATCTTTTCTTTCAGTCAGTGGACTGCAGCCATGCTGGGGCACTGCCCTGAAGAGTTTACTCAAACAAATCGACCCCAGTAATTTCTTTTTTTTTTTTTTTTTCTTCTTTTAAGGCTGGTACTTACTCCATTGGTTCTCTTGCCAAACCGCTAAGTTGGGGGGGGGGGCATAAACAAACCAACACCGGATGACGAGCAGCAACGGAAGACAAACACAAAGAGATAAACACATATATATTACATAAGTGTGTGCTTGTGTAATAATTAAGAAGCAGTTTGTTTAATAGCACTATTTCTTTCCATCCTTTGGTGACTCAAGAAGTGTTTTTATTGTAATCATTGTTTTTAATAAAACATATTGGCACTTAGTCCCAACACACATGAAGTTGATAATATACTGAGTTTGGAAAAGAAAAAAATAATAAATATATTCTGATGAAATTAACTTCATCAGTTGTTTCTCAGCTGGTCTTCTTGTTATAAATCAGTATTATAACTAAGATGGCAAGGCCAGGCAAAATGCTTAGCAGCATTTCATCTGTCTTTACGTTCTGAGTTCAAATGTTGCCAAGATTGACTTGGCCTTTCATCTCTTTCAGGGTCGATAAAGTCAGGGTCAACTTAGACTTTTATCCCTTTCAGAATCGATAAAATAAGTACCAGCTGAACACTGGGGTGGATGTAATTGACTTACCCACTTCCCTCTAATTGCTGGCCTTCAGCCAAAATTTGGTTTCTTCTAGTATTTATTTGTGAGTGACCCCTGTTCTTAGTCTCAGAATGGTTTACTTTGAAGTGAGAAGTTAGTTTTGTGTGTTTGTGTTCTTTCAGATGTTTATAGTTTGATCTAGTTTGTTGTTTATTCATTTCTGTATATGTATTCTAGATTTTTTTCAGGAAGGGGAACACTAAGGGAAACAAAATGAAACCCCACACCTCATCTCAAAATACTACCCTATATATCAACTCAGAACCTTAGAAACAATAAGACATACAACACCATTGTACAAAATCTACCAATGCTCTCTTGGGATCTAAAGATGAACTACATTCTTAAAACACAAATTCTTCAATTGTAAAAAGCAACCCAAATCGTTGAAAAGACTACTGACAAATGCAAAATTATACACAACAACAACGAAAGCAATAGTTAAATGTGGACGTCCAAACTGTGAAACATGCTCCAACCTACTGGAAGGCTCAGAATTCCACTTCAAACAAGGAGAGAGATTCACAATCGAGACCAACTTCACTTGTGCATTTACGAATCTAATTTGTTATAACTTGTTCAGGTTGTGGATACAACTATACAACTAAGTGACAAGTATGTCACTTAGATTGAAAACAACACTGCATAAGGAACAGACCTGTTTCCCAAGATATAGACAGGTACCTTTGAGTGAACACATGTGCAGAGTATCTCCAACCAAATTTCATGGTTTTCCCTTTCTACCAGTGCAAAGACACAATTTCTGTACAAGAACATTTAAATACAGAAAATTTATCTGTAGAAAAATACAAAACATACCTACATATGAATGCATAACCGATTTTGGTCTCAGTATATATTTTCCCATCGTTAGATGTGCTGGTGGCACGTTAGAAAATCATTCGAGCGAGGTTGTTGCCAGTACCACTGGACTGGCTCCAGTGTGGGTGGCATGTAAAAAACACCTTTTCAGCAAGGCCGTTGCCAGTACCGTGTGACTGGCCCTCGTGCTGGTGGCACGTAAAAGCACCCACTACACTCTCGGAGTGGTTGGCGTTAGGAAGGGCATCCAGCTGTAGAAACTCTGCCAGATCAGATTGGAGCCTGGTGCAGCCTTCTGGTTTGCCAGTCCTCAGTCAAATCGTCCAACCCATGCTAGCATGGAAAGCGAATGTTAAACGATGATGATGATATATATATATATATATATATATATACATACACATACATACACAGGTAGGCACATAAGTGCAAAACAATGTGGAAAAAATAGTACTCAGATACCAAGGGTAGAGTAATATGTTTTGATATAAAAGCTTCAAAATATTACTCAGAGTTTCACATTCCCGTTCGGCAGACAGTTTTAATGAATACTCTGAGTAACATTTCTGTGAATATTTTGCAGCTTTTATAATCAAGTATACACACTCACACACATATATATGTCTATATGAATGAGAAAAAGAAGAAAATGGAGAAATTGACATATAGACATCAGTTTATTCAAAGATATTCAAATCAATATAATATGAAATTCTTATCCCTACAGCCATTTCCATAGCCAATTAATTCAATTAGAGAAATTTAATAAATTTAAAATTTTCAAATTGAAACTGGTTAATAGGGTATTTTGTCAGGGGAAGATTTACCAGAAAGGAGTTACATTCTAACATATTGGTCGACCCTTGATAGACTCTTCCTTTTCTCATTCATAAATAATTTAAATAGCCATATCCATCAATGCAAAACTAATGTATTTAGTTTTCACTGAACACTGGAGAACTGGAATGCAAACATCCCTTAAAGGATGGTTTTTCTCCCATAGGAATCTGTATGTGTTTGTTTAAGCGAACATTTTGACAGAATGATTTGTCACAAGTATTACATCACTTTGATTTTTCTCTTGTATGAATATTATATTTGTGTGCCCTTAGTTTACATGGAACTGGGAATGATTTACCACAGATCTCACAACGATATGGTTTCTCACCAGTATGAATACGTGTATGGCTATTTAAGTTATTACTTTTAGAAAATGATTTACCACAGATACCACAATGATATGGTTTCTCTCCAGTATGAATACGTTTGTGACTATTTAAGTTACTACTTTTAGAAAATGATTTTCCACAGATATCACAATGGTATGGTCTCTCTCCTGTATGAATACGTTTGTGAGTATTTAATATACAATTTTCAGAGAATGATTTACCACAGACATCACAGTGGAATGGTTTCCTTCCTGTATGAATAAATTTGTGTTTATATAAGGTACTATTTCCAGAGAATGATTTACCACAAATATCACAGCGATATGGTTTCTCACCTGTATGAATAAGTCTGTGAGCATTTAAGGAACTACTTGCAGAAAAGGATTTACCACAGATATGACAATGATATGGTCTCTCTCCTGTATGAATACGTTTGTGAGTATTTAAGTTACTATTTCCAGAGAATGATTTACCACAGATGTCACAGTGGTACGGTTTCTCTCCTGTATGAATAAATTTGTGTTTATATAAAGCACTATTTTCAGAGAATGATTTACCACAGATATCACAGTGATATGGTTTCTCACCTGTATGAATACGTTTGTGACTATTCAAGTTACCATTTGTAGAGAAAGATTTACCACAGATATCACAATGATATGACTTCTCTCCTGAATGAATATGTTTATGAGTAATTAAGGAACTAGCTGTAGAAAAGAATTTACCACAGATATCACAGTGATATGGTTTCTCTCCAGTATGAATAAATTTGTGTTTATATAAGGTACTATTTCTAGAGAACGACTTACCACAGATACCACAGTGAAATGGTTTCTCTCCCGTATGAACAAGTCTGTGAGTATTTAAGTTACTATTTCCAGAGAATGATTTACCACAGATATCACAGTGATATGGTTTCTCACCTGTATGAATATGTTTGTGAGCATTTAAGGAACTACTTGTAGAAAAGAATTTACCACAGGTATCGCAGTGATATGGTGTCTCTCCCGTATGAATACGTATGTGAGTATTTAAGGAACTACTTGTTGAAAAGGATTTACCACAGGTATCGCAGTGATATGGTGTCTCTCTCGTATGAATACGTATGTGAGTATTTAAGGAACTACTTGTTGAAAAGGATTTACCACAGGTATCGCAGTGATATGGTGTCTCTCCCGTATGAATATGTTTGTGAGTATTTAAGGAACTACTTGTTGAAAAGGATTTACCACAGGTATCGCAGTGATATGGTGTCTCTCTCGTATGAATACGTATGTGAGTATTTAAGGAACTACTTGTTGAAAAGGATTTACCACAGACATCACAATGATATGATTTCTCTCTGGTATGAATGAGTTTGTGATCAGTTAGGTTATGTTTATGAGAGAATAACTTTTCATTGACATCACTGGAAGATGATGTTTCTTCTCTCTCTTTCTGCATCTCATCTGGAAAACCAGCGCTGTCAGATTCTGTTTTGATTTGAATTGGTTCCTCCCAGAATTCACTTTCCATAATTATTCTTCCCTGACACTTGTTCTTGTATTTTCTTTACAGCTATATTCCCATCACATGTAATTTCTGTTGATGCCTGAAGATACTGTAAACTCTTTTCTAATTATGTCCAACTTTAAGTAGAACACAAGCTACTTGCAAACATATTTGAGGCAGTGAAGTAGAGGAACTTTGCTAGTGATCTCATCTATTCCTTCACAGATTTATAGAAGCAGGACTGTATTCATTCCATGTAACAACTTACTTTATTTTTAACATTATAAATGTCAACAAGACGTCTAAAGTAAGAAACACTTGTATGCCAATGTCAGCTGATAACTCTGAAATGATAGAGAAATGGTATACGACATAAGAGGATACTTATAGGTAGATTCAACAATGTAAAATTTATTACATTTTTATATTAATAAACTGGAAATATAAACATTTACAACAACATTTGAACAACCCTTAAGCATTCGGATTATTCTGTTAAACATAATACTTATTTATTAGCATTGTTTTGAATTAATTATGTATAATCTTATCGCTTCAAGATTCAGATGATTTGGTAGTATATTTTAAGAATGATATTGTAGAGTAAGTGTGAGGGGTCAGATTTGGCCAGTTTGATCATAAAGTAGATAGAATATTCTGGACAGATATGACCAGCTTAAATTTTTTATTAAAATCACATTAATCTCGTGTGAGGTCTATACATCACAGACAGAAAGTATGAAAAAAGGCAAATATTTCCTTCAAACTTTGCTTTTGTTGCATTTATTTAAATCCAAAAGAATCCCTCTCAACACACGGCTGTTATGCTCCCCACTACTTCTCATGATCCCTAAGGGACATGTTCAGCTGGTGAAGGTTAAGTAACCGACAAGCAAATCTGTGGTACTGAGTAGAATATTTGCTATGACAACATTTCTGCTTCAGTAATTCAACACTGAATCTGTCTGAAATATAATGGATAATAGATCAGTTTCAAAACATTGATGCCCAGATCAGAAAAGCAAAGTTTGAAGGGAATAGTTATCAATTCCTTTAATTTCTGGATAGAAGCAAATAACACTTACTGACCCCAAAAAGACAAAAAAAATATTGAAGAACATCAATACATGTCAGAGTGAAAAAAAAAGAAAAAAAAAAGAGAAAGGTGGTCGTGAGATGTGCAAGAAACAATAGCTAAATCTCCCTTAAATCACACCTTTTCGTCTGAAAATATTTCCAAATTTTTTTTTTTTTTTTTTTTTTACTGAAAAGGCTTTTCCCATCATAAAAAGTGCATAGGACAAAAAAAAAAAAAAGGGAGCTGGAATCGGTTCGAAGTGGATAGGTGGGGGTGGAATCATAAATATTTAGACATGCTAACAGAAGTGTCCCCCACCACCACCACCACCACCACCGGACTCCTATCCTCGTAACAGAAAAAAAAAGGGTATGTTAATACTAATTGAAGGCAAAGGTAAGGAATACGCACACCTGGTTAGAGGGTTATGCCGAAAACGGGTGACATGCGTATTCTCCACCTCCGCCCATTTGGAATACATATTTCTTCCATTATTTTCATCGCTGACTTTATCTCTCTCTTTTCGAACAAACACAGACGTAACCCATTCTGTATGCACCATTTCGCATGCTAGAAACAGCAAGGATCACAGGTTTGTTCCTAACGCTCATATCTTATCAAAAACAGCCATTCAACCAATTCATCTCTGATATTTTGTTTTCAAATTATGCTCGTATGTGTTGGTTTACTTGTTGCAGTCATAGGAATGACCATGCAGGGGTAGCGCCCTTTAGTCGAACAAATGTACCCCAGTACTTATCTTATTAAAGCTTGATATTTATTGTATCATTCACTTTTGCCAACCAGCTTAGGTACGGAGACAAACAAACCAACACTGGTCGGGAAGCTGTGGAGGTGAAGGTCGGAGACACTTACCATGTAGTGGAACTCAATCCAGAACCATGTGGGTGAGAAGTAAATACTTGTGGAAACGAAGTTTAGGTGACAGATTTCGTTAAAATGTATCCACTTATGGGGAAAAGTCGGGGCGGGGGTACATACTTGTTTAGGAATGCCAATTTTCGAAACAATTCTTTCAAAAAAGCACCCCCACCATTATTATGAAGCCCGTGGTGAAAAAAAATCTTCATGAAAACAAAATCCAACTTATGTGGATGTCCTGATCCGAAACTCCACTGAACATTTAAATATGTTGACATTTAAACTGACAATAAAATTGTATCGAATGTTCTGATGTGAGATCTATGAATTACAAACTAGAGTAACGCAATCAGATTAAATACATTAAACAATATAATAGTGGACAAGGGACTTTCTGTCCAGGAAGGACGGACGATTATTGTTAAACCTGAAGTTAGTTATGTCAGAGCAGAACATCGTTGCTGGCATACAAAATCCGTTATTTCTCCTAAATTTTACACATTATTCCATCATTTCTTGTAAAGGAATGTGTATTACAGGAGAAAAAAAACAACATCCGATTTAGGTTTTTTTTAATTGTATGACAAAAAGTGAAAAGAAAAACGAGTGAATGAAGAGAAAATTAAGAAAAATCACCTCGTTAATATGCAGACAAGAATGCATTGTCAGAATATTATGGTCGCGGGAATTGATATCCGGTTGCACAGGCGCTTTGCAAAATATCAATGGAAGGTAGCCTCTTCCCATGCTAATGGAGAACATTGTAGATGCGTGCTTGAGTGTATGTGCGCGTGTAGGTATATATGTATATATATACTTTAACTGTTTTATTTTTTTTTGCAGTTGACTGCAGCCATGCTGGAGCACCGCCTTAAAGTGTTTTAGTCAAACAAATCGATCCCAGGAATTTTTTTTGTCGAACCTCTAAGTTACAGGGACGTAAACACACCAACATCGGTTGTCAAGCAATGGTGGGGGACAACACATACACAAATATATATATATATATACGACAGGCTTCTTTCAGTTTTTGTCTACCAAATCAACTGACAAGGCTTTGGTTGGCGCGAAGCTATAGCAGAAGATATTTGCTCGAGATGCCATGCAGTGGGACTGAACCTGGAACCATGAGGTCGGGAAGCAAGCTTCTTACCACACAGCTATACACACACACACAGCCGAGGGGATGTTGAAAAGTTCTCAGCTTTGGCTAAATGAAAATACAGGAGGATCAGGTAATTATGACTTTATTGAACATATTCCTCTTTCAGATTCACACACTTATTGCAGTAGTCCTTCAGTTTTTCTAAGTCCTGTAAAAGGACTCAGAAGGTTGGGCCTCCAACCAGGCCTTTCATGACACCCTTAAAGCCAGGAACTTTTCAGCACCCTCTCTTCTTGTGTTTGTATCTATATATATATATATATAAATTTATGTCACAATATATTGATTCAACTAATTTGGTGTTACTCTTAAATAAAGTTACTTAATGTATCATTCTACAAAACATAGAATATATATATATATAAATAGATAGATTATATATATATAGATAGATACACACACACACACACAGGGCCGGCTCAAGATACTGGCAACCCGGGCAGTTGCCTGGGGCACCAAGAAAGGTGCGACAAAGATAAGGAAATTTCCACAACCTTCAGCTTGATGAGTTGTGTCATCACTGGTGCCAAGCTGTATTGACCTTTGCCTTTCCCATCAATGGCATGGAGAAGGGAGGCCGGTATGCATGAGCGACTGCTGGTCTTCCATAAACAGCCTTGCCCGAACTTGTGCCTCAGAGGGTAACTTTCTAGGTGCAATCCTATGGTCATTCATGACCGAAGGGGGTCCTTTTTTTTTCTCTTCAATATTGTTATTACGCTGTCTCATCCTACTTTTGACCATCTACATATAGTGACCTTGATGCAGAACAAGAATCACTATTTCTACATCAGGTAACTTCTCATTTGTATATGATTGGTAACCCTGATGTGAGAACTCCACAATCGTCCATTACATTTGGCAACCTCTATGTAAGAAACATATCTTATCGTTACATGTGTCCACATATATATATGTATGTAATTATGTTACAGTATGTGTGTTGCCATGTTACACAAGTGTGTCAATTTGTTTCCTCATAACTTCCATTCTTTAATGAAATTTTCTACATATACCTTTCCAAAGGTATATACCTATTGAAACTTCATTTGAAAAAAATTGGTGACCACACACATAGATATACTAATACATATCACTGATATAGCTACAAAATGGAATTTGAAATTTTGAAAACAATTGTGATGTGTCAGTATGTATGTGTGGGTGCCCACCATTGCTTTTCGTTTTTTTTTTCCACATGTTTTACTTGTTGATGTTGTTAGTTGCAGCCATGCTAGGACAATGCCTAAAAGAAGTGACTGAAAAAAATCAACAATTTATTTTTTAAAGCCTGATACTTATTCTGTCAGTCTCTTTAATTGAACTGCTAGGTATTAGGAATGTAAATACACCAACACTAGTTGCCAAGAGGTGGTGGAAGACAAACACAGATACACACACACATATATATATCATCATCATCATCAATTAACGTCCATTTTCCATGCTGGCATGGGTTGGATGGTTCGACTGAAAACTGGTAAGCTGTACCAGGTTTTAATCTGATTTGGCCTGGTTTTTATGGCTAGATGCCCTTCCTGTAGTGGACGCATGGGTGCTTGTTATGCAGTATCAGCTTCGGCCACAACAACGATTTCCCATGGTTTGACAGGTCTTCTCAAGCACAGTATATTGCTAAAGGTCTTGGTCACTTGTCATTGTCTCCATTAGACCCAATATTTGAACAGTGCTTTTTACATGCCACCAGCACGGGTACCAAGTTTTTCTGGAAAAGTGTGTATGCTTTAGGGCTGCTGTTCTTGTATAATTGGAATGTGCACAGTGGTACTATATGTAGCGTTTTTGGGGGTAGGGTGAGGGCAGCCAAAGGCATCAGTATGTTTTTTGTTTATTTGGTTAAAATCTTTGGAGCATTTGTATAGGTATTGTGTGTGTGTGTATGTAGGGGTAAGTAAGTGTACAGTATTATATATCTTTTACAAACCCTCTTACAAATTGGTTTCACACTAGGGCATCAACAGGATGTTAGGTAACAGTCTGCTTATGTAACCCTTTGCTCTGCAGAGTTGGTAGTTATGGAAAGAAATATGCTGTCCTCTATTGTTAGAGGACCAGTTTGTGGTTGCTGTGAAAAAAAGACAACACAATGATCTAAAGGATAGGTTAAGAGTTATGCTCCTTGGCATCAAACTGTCTCTGGAGAGTTGTAAAGTAACAAGTTTTGTAGAAATGTATGGTTTAGTATTTTGTACAAATGTATGGTTAGTATTCTTGTGGGGGTTTGAATGTGTGCAGTGATACTATATGTGTAGTGTTTTTTTTTGGGGGGGGGGAGAAGAGGAAAGTCACTTAAGTGCCTGTGTGTTTGTTTGTTTGTATGTGTTTTGTTTATTTCAGTTAAATTCTTTGGAGTATTTCTGTAGGAATGTTGAGCGTGTGTAGATCCAAGCAGGAGCTGATCATCCTTAGTGGATATTAAGCAGAGGATCTAATGATAGAATTAATTATGGACACATACATTTATTGATGTGTATAATACACACACACACACACATACATACATATGTAACACACTTTAAAAACAAAAATTCTGAAGAGCATGCTTTTCGGCTGTCATCATGTGAAAAACTTATTTTATTTTCATTATTATTATTTTTTGTATTTATAACCAGATGATAAATAGGATATCAAATACAGATATTATAATATATAAAGATAATGGCAGCAAGATAGCAGAAGCATGACTGCGATAGATAAAATGCTAAGTAATTTTTCTTCTGAGTTTACTTGCTGGGCTGGTCAATGTAATTGACGTAACTCTCCCCTCAAAATTGCTGGTCATGTATCCAAATTTCAAACAATAATATATTGTTTGAAATGGTAGGGGGGGGGCTAGAAAGGGGTCTCAGGGAGCAGCATCCCTGCCTTCCTAAGCTAGTTTTCCACCACATTTCTTAAAAATCGTGGTAAAGGCCTTGGTCTCGGGACCACTCATGTCTAGAAACTGAGGTTGGGAGTAAGCAAGGGCATGCTCCCCGTAGAAAATCCAGCTGCAAAAAAGCCTCATGATAGCAAAGAATGGGTATCAGCCAGCCCAAAGGTTGGGGTGGGCTGCACCTGCCTACCTCAGTTGCTATGGCATTGAGGTAGATCTTGTCACTCACGTTAACGGTGATGAATATATATAAACATATATCTGCCTGCCCTCCCTTTTTCTTCACTATCCCACAATTCCTTCTTCACAGAAATATTGCTATTACATATTGCAACTATCACTCTTGCTTGCATAAATTATTTCTTGCCTCTCTATCCAAATAATCTGTATGATAATATTGCTGAAATATTTGTTTTCTTTTGGCAGTAAAACAATAACCATCGTTATATTTGTATAATGTCCCTTAATGAATAAAATTTCAAGACTAACAACTTAGAGGTGTGACCCAGAGACGGAGTAGCTAAAAAATATCTCTCTGATATGGTCACTCCTGTGTATGAAGATGTTTGTGTCTAGTTAACTGGAAATTTCTAGAGAATGATTCACCACAAATATCACAGAGAAACAGCTTCTCTGCTTTATGAACATACTTATGATTAGACAAGTTACTTCTTTGAGAGAATGATTTTCCACAGAGAACACAGTGATATGGTTTTTCACTTGTATGAGTACGTTTGTGTAGATTTAAGCTTGTATTCCTGGAGAATGACTGACCACAGATATCACACTGATATGGCTTTTCTCCTGTATGGATACGCATATGTATAAGTAAGGTACTACTTCTAGAGCAACATTTACCACAGATATCACAGTGATATGGTTTTTCTCCTGTATGAATACGCTTATGTTTAGTTAAATCACTACTTTTAGAGAAAGATTTACCACAGATATCACAGTGAAACGGTTTTTCTCCTGTATGAACTCGTTTATGGTGAATTAAGGTACTACCATCAGAAAATGATTTACCACAGATATCACAGTGATATGGTGTCTCTCCTGTATGAATACGCCGATGTATATGCAAGGCACTACTTCCAGAGAAAGATTTACCACAGATGTCACAGTGAAATGGTTTCTCCCCTGTATGAACACGCTTATGTTTAATTAAGTCACTACTTTGAGAGCAAGATTTACCACAGATATCACAGTGATATGGTTTTTCACCTGTATGAATCCGTATGTGTTTATTTAAGTCATCATTTTGACTGAACGATTTACCACAGATATTACAGCAATGGGGTTTTTCTCCTGTATGAACATATATGTGTCTCTTTAGTTTACTCCTATCCGGGAAAGATTTACCACAAATCTCACAATGATATGGTCTCTCTCCTGTATGGATATTTCTGTGATATGTTAGGGAACGTCTGTAAGAGAATGATTTACCACAGATACTACAGTGGTATGATTTCTCTCCTGTGTGAATGCGTTTGTGAGTATTTAAAGTACCACTTTCAGTGAATGATTTACCACAGATATCACAATGATATGGTTTCTCTCCTGTATGAATACGTTTGTGAGTACTTAATGTACCGCTTGTAGAGAATGTTTTACCACAGATATCACAATCATATGGTTTCTTTCCTGTATAAATACATTTGTGTGTATTTAAGGTATCATGTGTAGAAAATGTTTTACCACATATGTCACAATGATATGGTGTCTCTCCTGTACGGATACGTTTGTGCCCAGTTAGGTGACATTTTTGAGTGAATGATGTGCCACAGATATTACAGTGGTATGCTGTCTGTCTTGAATGGATATTTCTGTGTTTAGTTAGGATACATTTTAGAGAGAATGATTTACCACAGATATCACAGTGATATGGTTTTTCTCCTGTATGAATACGTTTGTGATCAGTTAGGTGACTTTTATGAGTGAATAATTTTTTACAGATATCGCAGGAATATATTTCTTCTATCTCTTTCAGCATCTCAATGCTTTCAGTCTCTGTTTTAATTTGAATTGGTTTCCCACAGAATTCATTTTCCATAATTATTCCTCTTTGACAACTTCGTTTCTTTTTATTGTATTTTCTTAGCAATTATATCTATTGCTAAATTTCCATAAAACTTGATCTTTGTTGATGTCTGATGATACTGTAAACTCCTGTGAAAATATGTCCATGTTTAACAAGAAAACCATCAACTCTTGAACAGACAAGGAAACAGAAGAATTTTGCAAATGATCTCAGATCACAATAAGAAATATTTCACACCAATTCCATCACAAATTTATAGAAACGGGAATATATCCATTCTGTGTAACACCTTCCTTTACTTTTTAAAAGATGATAAATATCAATGATACATCTGAAGTTAGAATTACTTTCATGCCAATGTCATCAGATATTTCTGAAATAATAGAGAAACAGTATAAGATATGGGGTGGGATACTTAAATGTAGATTCAACAGTGGAAAATTTACTACGTTTCTATAGTGATAAACTGTAACATTTACGTCGATATTTCAATTTTAAAACAGGTTATTAAAATTATATAAATCACAGACTACAGGCAAATAAGATACAGTAATTTTTTTACAATCACACCCCAATACTACCGTTGTTGATGTACAAGTACTACAGGAAAAGGGACCCCTCTCAATTTAGGCGACTTAGGAGTAATTAAACACAGGACTAAGAAAAAAGAACATTATTCGTCAGGTGTAAAAAGTCACGAGAAATTATGGACTTTCTATGTTTGTTACGTCCGCAGTAAACAATGTTTCGATTGCATTTCACTATTTTAAGTAAACCATCATGTTTTTATACATGTCCCCATATCTTCAAACTTATGCCCTAATTCGTCATATTCAACAAAATTTATAGGAACGAAAGGAGAAAGAAAAGAAAGAAACGATTGAATGATGAGAAAAACATTTGAGAAAAATACCTAGTATAAATCACAAGTCAGTGATGCTGATCGTATATGTTGTTTCTGCACGCACGCACACACGTATAATATTTACTACAATGTACTGGATAAATATGAGTACTTTTCCGCCAGTAAATTATGATTTCTGTTGAAATAAAATTATTGTTTTGAAAAGTGATTTCATTGTCAATACTAATCAAAATAGTTCAAGGTGGTGGCGGGAATTGATATCCGGTTGCACATGTGCAGTGTGAAATGTCAGTGGAAGCTAGCATCATTCCTTTCTAATGTGGCATATGCACGTGTGTGTGTGTACTTGTGTGTTTAGCTATCTATCTATCTTTCTTTCTTTAGATATGTGTGCGTTTAAGTATGTATTAACTCGTATGAACCATTTCTACCTCTCTCAGTTTTCCCCACTATACGGATATTTCCCATTAAGCCGTACCTCCACTCCATTTCATCGTTCAGTCCTTGGTGCTTTCCACTTGTTGAGTGTTAATAATATTTATAATGAAGTCCGTCTCCACGGATGTAATTTATTGGTAATTGGCGTTAATTTAAATGTTATTTAATAAAGGTCATTGAGCCGGCTTCAAGCGAGGAAATAAACAGTATTTAGGCACAAGTGTCGTTCTTTTGGGTTGTTTTTAGAAACCAGTTTTTCACAGGTTGGGAGAGATCATGTAAAGTTTCGTGTGTGCTGTTTCCACGGGGACAAAGAATCACGATTTCCAGTATGCCTTGTAATAGAGGCTGCCAATTGGCGAAAATGACATAATTTTAAATGTTTGTAAATTCTTTATTATCAATTTCCGGAAATAATGAATGCAATTTTTGTCAATAACATGCAGAACTTTATCAGAACTACATATGTTGAAAATAATCTGCTAAAAATTTAACTGGTTGGAAGAAATTTAACAAAATCGTTTTTTTTCTTAACTCATTCCCCAACACTTTAAGGAATCTTGCAACGATTGCAAAACCGGGCGTTGCCGCCCATTACACGGAGAGAAAGAAATCAAAATCGTATGAATTCCCGTGTGTAGAGCACAAATTCGCAAAAAAGTTTCTGAAAATTCCAAAAAGTAAAAAAGTTATGAGAGGTGATATGAGTTCCGCCCGCTGGTGTTCTCGGACCTTGCATTGCTGATTTCCAACGCAAAATCAGGAGAACAACGAATCATCAGAGAAACGAGCCCTACGAGCTGGGGTGGCTGTTGCTGGCCATTTTCC
>NC_069001.1:32672304-32694189 GCF_001194135.2 Octopus bimaculoides
CACCATTCGGGTTGGGGTGTACAACCTGTTAATCCCTCGCCCCTATCTTGTACTGTTTCATTCTCCTTTTTTTTCTTTGTTTCCATGTTGAAATAATTCTGTTTTTTTTTTTTTTGTCTCGATAATTTAACCTTTTATAGTTTTAAGTTTTTTTTCTTTCTGTAAAAATTTGTTGCTAAATAAATATTCTATTTATTCGATAAAAAAAAAGATTAATTTCATTCAATTAGGGATCATACGTATGCGAACACTGATAGATTCGTACACACACACATCCAGATAGATACAAAAACACGCACACAGATAGCTACGAACACATACCCAAACACACACACACAAATAGATACAATCACGTACACATGCACACATAAATACAAACATACACACACATATAGATATAAAGATACACGCACAAAGAGAGATACATTCAAGCACTCACGCACACAGATAGATATAAAGGCATTCTTTTGTTCGAGTTGACTGAAACGAAACAATGCCGATATAAACACACACTGATGCTGAGATACACACAAACACACACAGACCCCAAATAGCCAATACACACGATACGGGGTCACGACCAAGTGACATCCTAACATTTCGACAACGAGGCTGATATATACAACTCAGATAAAAAAAACAAAAAAACGCGCGAACTGTGAAAAATTAATCCAAATGCAAGAGCTATGAGGCGTTTAGCATAAATCAAACCATTTTCTAGACACATATCCATCGTCTAATTTTTAAAATTCATTTTTATCAACTCACTCACCATTTATCATTTTAACTTCCATTTATATCTTAAGACTTATATATAATTTAAGTCGTGTAATGATCTCTCCAATATTATCACTCGAACACCAACCGATTGTTCATTTTCGTAAATAATTTTTACCTAAATACCAAATAGAATTTGGAACAACCGTAAATTTTCAGGTATGTTTTATAAGTTTCAACTACGATTCCAGCATTTTCGCCACTTTTTTTTCTTTCTTATTCTATTGTATAAATTCACGCGTTTTGCGAGTAGTGAGTTATACGGTAAACCGATGTCAATTCCCGATACGAACTGTTTTACATTTATGCGTTATCCAAGTTTTGGTTAATCAATGCAGTTTACCTTGAAATCAGCGAACAAAATTAAAAAAAAAAAACAAACCGACCTCAAAGTAAAATCTTTTATCTACTCCTTTACTCGTTTCAGTCATTGGACTGCGACCATAAAAGGTCGCCGTCTTGAAGGGTTTAGTCGAATAGATCGACAGCAGCTTATTTTTGAATCTGGTACTTATTCTAGCGGTGCTTTTTGCCGAATCACTAAGTTACAAAAGCATTGGTGGGGGACATACACGAAGATGAACAAATATTTATCTTTTAATTGTTTCTGTCATTAGACTGCTATGTTGGGATATTGCCTTAAGGATTATAGTTGAACGAATCGACTCCAGTACTTTTTTTTAACCGGTGCTATCATCGTTTTTACCAAACCTCTAAGTCACGGGGAGGTAAACACACCAACACCGGTTATCAAGCGGTGGTGAGCGCAAACACACACACACACACATATACGACGAGCTTCTTTCAGTTTCGGTCTACCACATCCACTCAAGGCTTTGGACGGCCCGAGACTATAGAGAAGAGCTTTTTTTTTTTCAATTTTCGTCTACTAAATCCACTCACAAAGCTTTGGTTAGCCTGTGGCTATAAGGGGAAGAAACTTGCTCGCGGTGCCACGCTTTGGGGCTGAACTCGGAACCATGTGGTTGGTAAAAAAAAAAAAAAGAAAACAGCCACGCTGATTTAATTCTTGAGTTGCTCGCAGAACATGGAGAATCTTAACGTATCTGTTCATTCTTAAATACGTTTTGGAAAATTTGAACGTAAGAAAAAGCAACTACAATCTATCGTCATCGGTGTAAAGTTTTATCCGAGTCATCGATCTGTGGTCTGTGATTGAATATTTTCGTTTTGATGGGTGCGAAGAGTGCCAGTTCTTATGGTGGCTGTTCAGGTCAAGTGCGGTATACAAGAGGAAAAGCAACAACGATCTATATTCACGTTCGGATCAGCCAGAACGCATTTAGAATGAATAAATACATTATTAATCAAGCATTTACTTTGGAACATGAATCGGTATACGGAAGTAAAGTTAAGTCGTTCACGCTGAATAACAAGTGAGGTGAGAGCGATTTGTGTGTGGTTGCAAACATTTCTTCTATTCACGTCAATGATATCTTTTTGAAAGACTTGGACATCGCCAGTTCAAATACCATTCAGTTGTTATTTGTTTTTATCTGCAAAAGAAATTTGAAACTTCTATTTGGCGACATATTTTTACTGGAAGTAAAAATTATTCAGGGGATACGAGGCTGCTACGAAGTAGTTGCTCGACGTGCTAGAAATAGCTGCTAAATTTCCTTGAAACAACATCCAATATTAAAAAAGAGAAGAAAAACAAGATGGAAGGACAGATTAGACAATGTAGTTGGAGACATACAAAACGATGGGATGGTCTGTCGGGAACATCTTTGATCATAGGTCTACTGTCCCTGACACAAAACCAAACTACATCTCATCAAGACTAACTCTCTCCCTAATTAGTTGGACTTTATGTCAAATAAATCAGTGACACCTTATAGTGTCAAAAACGTTTCAAAGCCCCTCCCCATTTTTTTTGGTTTTGGAGTGTTATATAAGCTAGCAGGTACGTTAATATTGCTGCACAGTGTTTGCATATGAATATTGGTTTCAAATTTTGGTACAAGGCCAAAAATTTCAGTGGAAGGGTAAGTGGATAAGGGATGAAAGGCAAAGTCGAAGTCAGCAGAGTTTAAGCTCAGAACATAAAGACAGATGAAATGCCATTAAGCATTTTGCCCTATGTGCTAATGATTCTACCAGTTTGCCACCCTATCTGCATGTGTGTATTAACAGTTATTTTTCCCTGGCATGCTAGCAATCTTACCAGCTTGCCATCCTATCTGCATGTCTGTGTTAACAGTTATATCTGTGTGCTACATGAAGTTAAAGCTTTCTTAACAAAACTACTTTCATTTCTCATTGTAGTCCATAGCTGATATGCAAAGATGAGTTTATTAGAATTTACTGAGCGACAACTAAATGGTGACCTTGACCTTTATGATGATATTCTCCAGGAAGACTTTGAATGCGAAAAGGATTCTATTAATGAGGTTTGTAAAAAAAAAAAAGAATCAAGGTCTAACATTGACCCTTTAGCTTTCAGATTACTCAGTCAAATGTAATGCATACTTATTTACAAGCTTTAATTAAGTTATCACTCCTAAGGAGCGTACCAAATCTTGGTCTGTAACGCTCACTAGTGGTTGGGGGACTTTTGGCTTACAGTAAAGCCTTGATAATCCAACCATTTGGTATATTATCAAAAGCCTTCTGGTAGTCCACCCACAATACAGTTAAGTTCCTGTGACTTTCAGCTGTTTTTTACTGGATCATTTTGTTAATTAGTAGCTCCTTCTTTCGTCCAGCTTGCTCAGGTGTTATAATGTTGTTGGCGACACAATGATCCTACAATTAAAGCGTTTAGTCCTCGAAATATATCCCATCATATTTTATTGTCTGTTGTCACTGTTGTGCCAGAAGCTCAATTCCATGCTTATACCATTTAGCTGTTTCAGAAGCAGAAAATTCCCTGCTCCCATTTTCAACACCATCCACATTGTTGAAATTCTCTCTGTGCTGGAAATGAGAGCCATGGCTCGGAAAGTGTGCTAATCTGATGGTGCAAGGTCAGGCAGCACTTCCAGCCCTTCAAGTTCCTCAGATTTGTGCTTGGTTACATTGGCAGTGTGTGCTGGGGCATTGTAATGCTGTAGGAATGCACGTCTTCGATTGACTAGTGCCAGGTAGTGGGCTTTCAAAACATCACATACTCACTGCAGTTGTTGAGCATAAAGGTTAGTGCTCACAGCATGACCTTCTGGGACAAGCTCAAAGTGCAACACCCCTTGAAATTCCACCAAATACACAACATCACCTTCTGTTCAAATGGTCCTTGTTTGACAACAGGTTTTGATGTATGGATGGATTGGCTACCAAGTGGTGTGGTATGAAGCATAAACACACACACACACACACACACAAAAACAATGGGCTTCCACTTAGTTTCTGTTTCCTAAAATTCACTCACAAAGCATGGGTCAGCCTGGGGCTCTACTAGAAAACCTTTACTCAATGGTACCGTGAAATAGGACTGAACCTAAGACCATGTTTCAAAGTAAGAGTCTTAACCATGAAAAATATCTATTCTTCGTTTCAGTTGCAACAAAAATACCAGGAAGCTATGCAGAAGATTGCTACTTTGGAAAATACTGTGAAAGAACGCACTGCTGCAATGGAGATATTGGAGGAGAAAAATACTAACTTGCAAAAGAATATATTGAATCTGTACAAAACTGCATGCTTGACAATCAAGGGGAAAAGTGGTAATATTATTTCTTTAAGAGAGCAGTAAGTCTATTTGGTTTTTGTTTTACTTTTGTTTTTCCATGCTAGCATGTGTTGGGTGGTGACTTATTCTGAGGCAGTGTTTTGCAGTTTGGTGCAATAGGTGCAGAAGTGGGTGTATGGTTAAAAAGCTTGTTTCCCAGCCATATGATTTTGGATTCACTCCAGCTCTGTAGCACCTTGGGCAAGTGTCTTTAACTATAGCCTCAGGCTGACCAAAGCCTTGTTAGTGAATTTGGTAGATGGAAACTGAAAGATGCCCCTCATATATATATATATATAACGTGGCACTCTGTCGGTTATGACGATGAGGGTTCCAGTTAATCCGATCAACGGAACAGCCTGCTCATGAAATTAACATGCAAGTGGCTGAACACTCCACAGACACGTGTACCCTTAACGTAGTTCTCGGGCGTGACACAGAGGGTGACAAGGCTGGCCCTTTGAAATACAGGTACAACGGAAACGGGAAGAAAGAGTGAGAGAAAGTTGTGGTGAAAGAGTACAGCAGGGTTTGCCCCTGCTGGTGCCTCATGGAGCTTTAGGTGTTTTTGCTCAATAAACACTCACAACGCTCAGTCTGGGAATTGAAACCATGATCCTATGACCGCAAGTCCGCTACCCTAACCACTGGGCCATTGCACCTATATATGCGTGGTTGTGGTAAGAAGCTTCACAACCACATGGTTTGGGGTTGAGTCCCACTGTATACCATCTTGGGCAAGTATCTTCTACTATAACCTCAGGCCAACCAAAGCCTTGTGATGCTTGCTTATAAGTATCGATCCTTTGATGTTAAGACAAGGAGGTATATACAGGTGGGCAAAGTAGGTAAATGGTTGCTTAATATGAATGGAATCTTCTTATCATTTCTCTATTTCTTTGTTAAACTTAAGTAATTCATAAGTCAGCTTAGGGATCTGCAGGAGATGCCTAGTTCATTGAGAACCCTGCTTTCTGATTTCTGGAGACTTTGAATGAATGCTTGAGCCACAAGCATTTCATGTTTTTCAGTGGTAACACTGATTGGCCAATTATAATTGGAGCTCAGTACAAGCTCTCTGGCTGGCCAGCATGTAAAACAGACATTAAATGAGTATGAGGATGATGTCAATACAAATCAACGTATGAACTTGTAGAACATGCAACATATGTATTCTTTGTTTCTCACTCTGATAGTTGAAGATGTGATTTTACAATGTAACATTATTTTTTTGATTTCTTGTTCTCTTTCCAGAATAGAGTTCTATGAAAAAGAAAAGTGTTTGAAACAGAGGCAGTCGGGATATTCACATTGGAATTCTCATCATCAGAGACACAAACCTTCTCAAAGAGATCAAAGAGACACCAAAGAAAATGATAGGAGACATTCAAGACAGTCTGATATAAAAAGTCCCCGATATTTTGATAGTAAGTCCAATTCTCACCATTCTGGCTCAAAAGAACGAAGGCATGATGACCGAAGATATGAAGAAACGCACTCGAGTCGTCGAGATTTACAGAAGCCTGAAACAAAAGATAATCGATCATTGGAAAGGAAATCTTCAAGACACTCCAAAACTAGAAGTAATATTTCAGATACAAAAATGGAAAATTCCTCAAGAGAACACAAAAGGGGCAGTAGTAAACATCATTATCAAAAGACACCTTCATCTACACAAAAATTGTCTTCAAGGTCTGAGAATAGAAAATCTCATACTACTCCCCTCAAAGAGAAGCACAATTTATCTAACAACTCCAGTGAGTCTGGTAGTGCCAAGAGACAAGATTCTAAGTTGATTGATTGTCAGCAGTCTGTAGAACGAATCAGTATATCAGCAAAACAGTCTGTAAAATCTGCAGGATCTGATGCAGAGAGCTCTAAATCTTCTCCTGGAAAATTCTCTCCAAGTGACAAACATCACAGTGAAATGTGTGAACTAGTTGTAACTTCTCCAGAATTGACAACTAAGTGTGACAGAAACCACTCGCCTGTTATTTCACCACCAAAGTATAAAACCTCAAAAGTATTCAATAGTCCAGAACCTATAGTTATTAAATGTTTTGGAATATCTAATTTAGAAGATTCTCATTCTCCAATAATTATTCCTTGCTTTTCTAGCAGTGCAACAAACTCGAGAACACAAGACTCAACAAGCAGCGAAGATTCTGATTGTGAGGATGCTGTGCCAAGAAGCAAAACCATTGTTCGTAAACTGTTTTCGCCAAGTAAAACTGAATGTAATCTGTCTATAGAAAATTCAATCCCAGATGACGAACTTGCAGAGAATCACAGTTTGGAGTTTTTGAATGAAATGAAGAAGAAGCTATCACAAGAAATTGCTGCCCATAACAGAAAGCAACAAAATGAAGATTGTGAAGATACAACACAGTTAGTTGATATCTATCAGACTCGTGATGAGGAATATTGTAGTAATGACAGTCTGAGAGAAGATCAGAATTCTCTCAAAACATTTTCTCCTCAGCCACAAAGTGATTTACATGCAGTCACTGAACAGTCAGAAACTGAGTGTGTAGGCTTAGAAAGTGGAGAGATTGTGAGCGATGATGATGGTGATGATAAGAAGAAAGACCAAACTTCCTCATGCAAAATCTCATCTTCACAAATGAAGGTCAGTTCCCACAGCAAAAAACATTTGTCAAAGCATAGCACTAAGCATGGAAGTAAACATTCTTCAAGGAAACATTCCAAAAAGAGAAAGTTTTCGGGAGACGAGACATTAACCAAAATTAGGAATAAACATAATAACAGCTCTTCAAGAACTGAAAACAAAAAACGACGAGAAATTCGGTGAGAATTGAGACCTTTGCCAAAGTTATCTTTAACTCTATCTTATTTAAGTAAAACAAAATTTTATCCTCCTCTTTCTTTTCATCCTGTTTATGATTGTATTTGTATGTTTATGTTATTTACATGTCATTTATACACCACGTCTTCAATCGAAAATACCTCCAAAATTATTCAGTATTTATGTGCGCATGATTAGGAATTTTTAAAATTAAATTTAAATTTTAAAAAAAAGTTAAACATTGATTTCAGTTTTGTGTTACTTTGGTGTCTTATGTTGTTTAACCCTGAGTCAGTCCAGATTGACCAGAATGTTGATGAAAGGTAGCAAAGCCATACTGATTCGTCTTTGCTTAACCCATTAGCATTTAAACCAGCCATATTCTACCTGTTTTGTATTCAAAATGGCTAGATTTGGCCTCTCACACCTACCCTACGATGTCATTAAAAAAATAAACATTCACATCATCAAAATCTTGAAGCTATGAGATAATGCATAATTAATTCAAAACAATGTGACTAAATCATCATCGTCGTTTAACATCCACTTTCCATGTTAGCATGGATTGGACGATTTGACTGAGGACTAGTGGACCAGGAGGCGACACCAGGCTCCGATCTGATTTGGCAGAGTTTCTACAGATGGATTCCTTTCCTAATGCCAACCACTCCGAGAGTGTAGTAGGCGTTTTACGTGCCACCGGCACGAGGGCTAGTCAGGTGGTACTGGCGACGGCCATGCTCGAAATGGTGTATTTTACGTGCCACCTGCACAGGAGCCAGTCCATTAGCACTGGCAACGATCTCACTCGAATGTCTTTTCACGTGTCACTGGCACAAGTGCCAGGGAGGCGACGTTGGTAACGATCAACGGCCACGCTTGAAATGGTGTAAATAAGTATTACATTTGACAGTCATCAGAATGCGAAAGGGTTAAAGTATAATATATAGATATTTACTGTGTGCTCTATGTTGATGTAATCCTTTGCCTCCTTGATTTTATAGTTTCATAACTCTATTCTGTTTATATTGGTCGGACTCCTGCCCTCATCTTGATTGTTATTTTCACTACATTTTGGTTGTTTTACGCTTCACCCTCCTCGTGTTTTGTGTTGAAATCAGTTGTTGTATCAGAATTTCGAATTCGACCCTTTATTTGATCTACAGGGCTACAGAGAATGGAACGAGAACACTGTACTCCTGTAGATCAAATAAAGTGTAAGGACTGAAATTCAAACGCAACGACAGATTTCAACGCAAGACACCCGAAGGAGCCTAGAACATACAACTGCTGAAACATAGTGAAAGTTAGCAGTGATAGGCGTAGGAGTGGCTGTGTGGTAAGTAGCTTGCTTACCAACCACATGGTTCCGGGTTCAGTCCCACTGCATGGCACCTTGGGCAAGTGTCTTCTACTATAGCCTCGGGCCAACCAAAGCCTTGTGAGTGGATTTGGTAGACGGAAACTGAAAGAAGCCCGTCGTATATATGTATGTATATATATATATGTATGTGTGTGTCTGTTTGTCCCCCCAACATCGCTTGACAACCGATGCTGGTGTGTTTACGTCCCTGTAACTTAGCGGTTCGGCAAAAGGAGACCGATAGAATAAGTACTAGGCTTACAAAGAATAAGTCCTGGGGTCGATTTGCTCGACTAAAGGCGGTGCTCCAGCATGGCCACAGTCAAATGACTGAAACAAGTAAAAGAGAGTAAAGAGTCAAGATGAGGTTATCAATCCGATTAATATAAACAGTAGACATAATATAAATTCTCCATCTCAGGAATATAGAATTGTATTCTACCTTGTGCTACGTTTTCAGTTCACGTTTTGTTTCTATGGGATTCATTTTAAGACCTGCTGAGCTATGGGTATCCAGCTCTGTCAGCATGGTTCACAGATTATTTGTGGTCTCAGTGATGACTATGATGTCGTCTGCAAATTTGAGGTGTGTTAGTAGCTTGCCTTTGATATTCATTGCAAAGGCATAACCGAAATGAGGTAATTTGAGAATGAATCTGAGCAAACTGTGATCACAGAAGGCTGAAAGCACTGGATTGGATATACTGCAAGGTTAACAAGTAACAGGTGGACCTGTACAGTTACTTAGTTGTAGCCAAGAGATTGGAAAACACCACCTGGAAGGTCTCCACAAAATGGGAAGACAATTTAAAGGATTTGGGCTGAAATAGAAAAGAGTGATGTAATCAAGAAAGAATTGGATGTGCATTGTGACTGGCAGTATATAATAACTTCTAGTAGCCTGGTCATTAATATATCCCTTAAACATTATCGCGGATACATATTTCCTTCCTTTAAGATCTTATGTGTGTCTTACATTGGTTTCAAATTTCGGCACAAGGCAGCAATTCCTGGGAAGGAGTAAGTCAATTTACATCAACCCGACTGCTCTAAAATATTGATTTTAAATTTTGGCACAAGGCCAGCAATTGGAGGTGGGGTAAGTTGATTACATTGACCCCCCAGTGTTTAAGTGGTATTTATTTTGTTGGCCCCCAAAAGAATGAAAGGTAATGTGGGCCTTGGTGGAATTTGAACCTAGGACATGAAGTCAAATGAAATGCTGCTAAGAGTTTTGCCTGGTGTGCTAATGATTCTGCCAGCTCATCACATTAAATGTGTCTATAATGTTAACATAATTTAGAACAGACAACCAAACTTCACTGGATAAACAGAAATGTCTTTTAATATATTGACTCCCGAGCTACATTTCTCATTTTAATAGCACCACCATGTTTTTTTCACTATATCATGTGTGAGGTATGTATTATATATCATTTATCATTTAATGTCCGTTCTTCCGTGCTGGCATGGGTCGGATGGGTTGACCAGGGCTGGTAAGCTGAGGGATTTACCAGACTCCAGCCTGACTTGCCACGATTTCTATGGCTGGATGCCCTTCCTAATGCCAACCACTTGGAGAGTGTAACCAGTGCTTTTACATGCCAGTTGCGTGACACCACTATCCATCACGACAACAATTTCACTTGGCTTGGTGGGTCGTCTACTCCAGCACGGCATATTGTCAAAGGTCTCAATCGTTTGTCATTGCCTGTGAGGCCCAACATTCGAAAGGTGTTTTACGTGCCACCAGCATCAGCTATATGGATTTTTACTCACTAGCCACTGGTGGGTTGTTTGGTATCTTCTGTTTTCATTATTATGTTTTTTGTTTTATTTATTTCATTTTACCACATTGCATGGTGAAACTCCGTATGATATAAATGAAAAAATTTATAAAATTTGTTTTCACCCATGTTGTGTGTGTGTATACTTTTATTTGTCATTTGATGATAGCCAGGGATTTTCAGTCGAAGAAATCAACCCCAAGAATTATTCTTTGTAAGCCTAGTACTTATTCTATCAGCCTCTTTTGCCAAACCGCTAAGTTACAAGGACGTAAACACACCAACATTAGTGATGAACGACTCTTGGAAAGTGTTATCAAACTATGGAAGGAAAGCTGTGTGTTGGAAGAAATAAATTCCGTTCAACGGTGGGAAAACAGTTTTCATTTTTTCCTTAATTATGAAGCTCAGTTTAAAAGAGAATACAGTTCAGGTCACCCTTTCCTGAAAAAAAAGTCAACAACCAAACTGTAACCAACATTTATCATAAACCAAAAGACTTGAAGCAATATCGTGTTTAGTTCATGCTACCTGAACACATCAAAAGAAATATTCCCTTTAATTTAGTGAAAAGGATTTGTACAATAGTGTCTGATGGAAATACTTTGGACCTCTGTCATCAAGACCTCAGAACAACACTGAGAGACACTATCCACCCTCACTTACAGATGATGGAATTAAACATGCCAAAAAAAAAAAAAAAAAAAAAACAATGAAAAATCTTGCATCCTTAAGTCATCTACACGGAAAAGGCCTGACAGAAAAAGAAATAGATTATATCACCTACCTAAAATATACAAGAGCCAGATAATTACTGAAGCCTGCAAACAATCAGCAGGTACATACATAAATATCCTAGCACCAGAACATTTTGAGTTGAGACCCATTATAACTGTCCCAGAATGTAAAACCCACTGCCTAAGCAACTTTCTAGACATCCTACTGAAACCCTTGTTGAAATACATGGAAAGTTTCATGAGAGACAATCTAGATATGCCAAACCACTTGCCAAAATCAACTAATGAAAAGACACTAATGGTTTCCTTCAATGTTATTAATCTTTAAACCAAAATTCCACATGATTATGGAATAGAAGCAATAAAATTCTGGCTGGAAAAGTACCCCGAAGAACTTCGAGAAACAAAACCAAACACCACACCTCATCTTAAAATACTACCAGATATATCAACTAACAACCCTAGAAACGATGAGGCATACAATACCAATGTACAAAATCTACCAATGCCTTCTATGGATCTAGAAATGAACTACATTCTTAAAACACAAATCCATCAAATGTAAAAAGCAACCCAAATCGTTTACTGGTAAATACAAAGCTATACACAACAACCATGAAACCAATGGTTGAAAAATGTGGACGTCCAAACTGTGGAACATGCCCCAACCTACTGGAAGGCTCAGAATTCCACTTCAAACAAGGAGAGAGGTTCACATTTAAGAGCAACTTCACTTGTACATTTGAGAATTTAATTTGTTATAACTTGTTCAGATTGTGGACACAACTATATCGGACAGAAAAGTATGTTACTTAGATGGAGAACCACACTGCATAAGGAAGAGATCGGTTTCCCAAAATATAGACAGGTACCTTTCAATGAACACAGATAGATGTGCAAGGAATCTCCAACCAAATTTCAGTTTTCCCCATCTACCAGTGCAAAGAAACAATTACTGTACAAGAATATTTAAATAAAGAAAATTTATTTATCGAAAAATACAGAACATGCCTAAATATGAACACAATCAACTGTGGTCTCAGTATATTTTAAATCATGATCACATATCATTCACTGTACATATTTCATCTCCCTACTTTAGCTCATGAGTTTTTGTTATGTTCATTTTATCTCACCCAAAATATGAGCAATTACACTCCGTCCCAAATAATAGCTACCACCAGTTACCTCCCCTTAAATTTTTGCACTTGTTGATTCATTCACAAACTTTCATACAAAAACATGGGCTGAAAAGTTCTTAAGAAAATATGAAATCACAATTTCATTGTTGTGATTAGCGAAAGTGAAACCTGTAGACAACCACAATACTCTTTCATTTAAAATATATTAAAACTATGTAAATTGTGTGCATTTTCCCTCTTTTATTATGTATATATATATTTTTGCATTACAACTCACCAAAAGGGGATAATCGAAATTCTCTTCCTCTGTTTTCTTATATAATTTAAACACGCTACAGGCTTCTTTCAGTTTCCGTCTACTAAATCCACTGACAAAGCTTTGGTTGCCCTGGGGCTATAGTAGAAGACACTTGCCGAAGGTGCCATGCAGGACTGAACCCAAATCCTTGTGGCTGGTAAGCAAACTTCTTACCACACAGCCATGCTTGTGCCTATATACAAACACACAGGGTTATAGTGTCTGGTGTGAATAGATATTATTCATGGCTAAACTAAAAATTGGTGCAATTGTCATTGATTGGAAAGGAATAGTATTTTATAAGATTTCCATTTTAGAAGTCACTGTTATAAATATTACTGGAATTTTCATGAAGTGCTGTGACAAAAATCACAATATCTTTATACTTTACTGAATGCCTTTTATAGTTATTTATTTCAATTATAAATTTATCTGGTATTGATTGATTATTGGAATATAGATATGTAACTAGTATTTATTTTACAGTAGTAGCTGAACTCAAGAAATAGATAAGGCAATGAATTAGAGATTTATTAAAAGAGGAAAAAATTAATCCTATCTGTCTACATTTTTTTGGTCTGTTTGACTAGAATATCAAATCAAAGATAAAGCATACAATGGTTACATCTGTAAGCTTAAGCATATACACACATACAAAGACATACATACACGTATATAGACATGCAGGTAAAAATAAAAACAAATTGATACTACTATATACATATATATACATACTACTATATACATACAACTACATACAAACATACATAGGAGAGAGAGGGGGGAGTGTATTTTATAATTAGATGCTTGGACTGTCATTCAAATTTATTTTGTTTGTTTAACTTTGAGAAATATCTTATTCTGTATATACTGTGAGAAAATACTTTGTACATGGCGAGTATGAGAAAATGAAATGAGATCAATTTACAAATAAAAACAAGAAAAATATATTCTTGACTATAAAACGTTTTTCTTAAAAACATAATAAGAAAGAGAAATAAAGATATGTTCAAAGAGTGTGTGTATGTGTTAAAACATGAATGATTAGATATATTTTTCGTGT
Organism: Octopus bimaculoides; assembly: GCF_001194135.2. Classification (NCBI taxonomy): domain Eukaryota; kingdom Metazoa; phylum Mollusca; class Cephalopoda; order Octopoda; family Octopodidae; genus Octopus; species Octopus bimaculoides. The sequence continues at coordinate 32,685,969 of NC_069001.1, forward strand.
GGAATTTATAACTTGTTTGAAGGAAATTTTGAAGACATCAGCTATGAATTAATACAAGTTATTGAAGAAAAGAAGTGATATTTAATGTCTTAAAATAGTAATAATTTTATGTAGGAGATGTAACAAGTTTGTAATTAGTGAAGTTGGTTGAATGCAGTGTCACAAAAACAATGCTGTTTGTTAAAATGTATAAATTTCAAAGCAGGGTATATTGTAAACTTTAATGGTTTGAATAGATTTATTGTTGAAGAGGAGTAAATATTTTAAAGAAACAAATATATATGTTTATATATTATAACATATGTAAATATATATTTTATGTTTGTTAAAATATATAAATTTCAAACAGGCATATATTGTACGATTTAATTACTTATATAGATTTCTGTTTTAAGATGATTAATATTATAAGGAAACATTTGTTAAAAGATATGTTAAAGTATATAAATATATATATTCATATATATTTTTTAAAGAGTGAAACAAATTTGAAAGGGGAATATATTGTATGCTTTGATGGTCTTTTTCAATACCTAAACCCTTAATAGTAACCTTCTGAGCAACTTATGAATTAGCGTTAGACTACTGAATGGAATCCTCCAACTACCTAGATTTCTATTTGAAGGTTAATGTTTAAAGAAACATAATGTATGATTAATGATAAAATATTATGACAAATGATTTGTGCCAGTGAAAGTTGTCTATAAAGAGGTTTCTTTCAAGAACTGTTTTTCTGTAGTGGAATATGTTAAATTAGTTGCAAACAAAGAAAAATTGCTGGCTTGGCTTTGATAATTGGTATTTGTGTTGGATTTATTTGAATGAATATTATTCATAGCTTCTTTGACAGTTGCAAATATTTTTGGTTCATTCCATTCAGTGGATTCTGGATTCCTTCTGTCGTGTTCTTCAATGATTTGTCGAGTAGCTGAGTCCCATTTTCCTATTTGCCTGTTGTTCTTTGTGTTTCGTTCAAGAACAGGAAGAGATATTACATGACGTCCAACTGATCTTCGTTTATATATTATCTGTTCCGATTCACATTTCACAAAAGTCCTGCTGGATATTCTGTAGAAATTCTCTTTAAAATGACCTTCTAAAGAATTACATGTTGTTTGGTTGTTGTCAAGGTGATTAACCCATTCCGGTTGTCTTTTATGTTCCCAGTTCAGATAATTGTCACTGCTTGGTTCCTGGTAGTCTTCTGTTGTTAGTATGGAATCGGAGTCAACTACTTGCTTATCCAGCCGTTGCATGTCATGGATCAATTGTAGAGTGTTAGTCTGTGCTTTCTTTTGCCATGGATGGCTGATGTTTAGGTCTATCGATGCTATGATATGGATAAGGGTCGACGCACGATGGAAAAGCATTGCTAACATCTGGCAAACGAGTATCAACCCAAACACTATTACAAATATAACTGAGAGAGGTCGAACTTTATCGTAAGTAACATCTTTGAAATTACAAGAGATCAAGAATGTCAACTTGTCGTTAGAAAGGCTGCTATTCTCAAGAGACAATACCAACAAGACGAAAGACATGTTAGTTAACAGGTACAATGTGGCCAGTTTATTCCGAAGTCTTTCCAGGCTGGATTTTTTTTGCTTCTGGGCTTCAGGATTACTTTTTAAAGGTAGTAGATATTTGCAAATGAAGTCCTTCCAAAACTTTGACTCTTGTAGTGAGATGTGAGCTATTTCACTTTGGCCGAGTACTTCATCATCACACCAGTGATTTGGATTGACAGTAATGTTAGGGTGGGCATTATTTTCAGTACCTTGGCAAAAAGGAAACAAAAAAAATAATTAAAAATAAATTATAAATATTTATTATATAAATTTAGTAATTTAGCCATGTCATCTTCATTGTTTTAACTTCTATTTTTCAATGCTTGTATGGGTCAGTTGAGTCTACATTGTGGAAGAGTTTTGTATAGCTGGATACCCTACCTGATGACAAACCTCATATTTCCAAGCAAGGTTATAGCTATCAGGTGATGTCAAGATAAGGAGACACAAGCATGTGCATGCACACACACACTGTGCTTCTTTCAGTTTCCATTTAGCAAATCCACTTACAAGGCTATAGTGGAAGATATCTGCCCAAGGTTCCATGCAGCAGAACTGATCTGTAACTATGTCGTTGGGAAACAAACTTCGAATAACCAAAGTGAATGCAGCTTGCTAAGAAATAGGAATTTCAGAAAACTGATGATGTTGCCTCTAGAAATAGCAGCTAAATTTACCTCGAACAACACCATGTCTTCTTAAAAATGACAGGACACATTGAACAATGTAGTCCTTGGTATACTTACAAAGAAGAGTTGGACAGGACTAGAATATGTATCATCATAGATCTGATCAGTCAAAGTTTGCCTGGGGGTAAACAACAATAGCCCCGCAATCTATATGGAATGTTGCTTCTCAAATCCCCTTAATTTTCAAGGATCTTAGAGAGAAAAGGTAGTGTCAAGGGCAAACAAAACTTGAACTCGGAAACATGTAGTATTGAAATATGGCTTCTTTACCCACTGTTCGAATCTTACATACAGTCTTGAAGTTAATTAACCCGTTTACTGAGGAAATCAGATATGTCCACTCAAAATTTCATTATCCTTAACTGTAGAAAGCACTTTTATACACCAGTCTACTTTTTGTTGAGGAATGTCATATTTGGAACTATTTTTTGTCAGTGCAGCTCCTATCAAACCGTCCAATCCATGCCAGCATGGAAAAGGGACATTAAATGATGATTATGTCAAGTTTATTAAAACAAATCTATTTTTTGGTAGATATTTAACATTATTACTGGAATAACCATGACATTTAATTTCGGAGATAAAGGATTAACAAAGGAAAAATCCGTTAAGTTACATACCAATTTCTTGAAAGCCAACCGACTCCAATGTGCAAGATGGCCTTTCATGATTTTGTTGGTTTGTAAGTTTGTTTAGTTTGGATTCTAGTTCTTGGATGCGTGTCAAAATTTCTTGATGTTGAACATCGCATTGTTCTGGTGTGGATTTCTGGAAACATTTTCGAATGGCGTTGATGAAGCTGTGGACAGGACATAAATAAGCTTTTGAAATATAAGCATTGTTTCAAAGTCCATTGTTTCATGCTTGCATGAAGAAGATGGAATTCATTTAAGCAGATTTTCTATGGCCAAATGTCCTTCCTGAAGGCCAGAAATGTTCATTACAGAAGATTAGGTTGTTACACATCACTATGCTGCTGGTAAAAATGTTTGTTAATCAAACACTTACCTTTATAAATTGTTCAAAATGAAAGTCTGTTGCATTGTCTAGATGTTGAAAGAGACAGAAACACACACATACATACAAAAAGTTGGCTCAAATATCTTGCGATATTTGAGCCAACATCTTAATAATGATTAAGTAAATAAACTTTTCTTGCTAATGATTCTGCTTGCTTACCAACTACATGGTCCCAGGTTCAGTCCCACTGTGTGGCACCTTGGGCAAGTGTCTTCTCCTATAGCTTCAGGCCGACCAAAGCTTTGTGAGTGGATTTGGTAGACGGAAACTGGAAGAAGCCCATCATATATATATATATGTCTGTGCTTGTCCCACCAGCATCATTTGACAACCGATGCTGGTGTGTTTATGTCCCTGTAACCTAGCGGTTCAGCAAAAGACACCAATAGAATAAGCTCTGGAGTCAATTTGCTCGACTATAAAGGTGGTGCTCCTGCATGGCCGCAGTCAAATGACTGAAACAAGTAAAAGAGTAAAAGAATATACCTGTTGAAATACACTAACTTTCTTTCAATTAATTTTGAAGATAATGAATTTAGTAAAATAATTTTGTCATTATTAACCTGGTGTTTGGGGCATTAATTAAACTAATGGAAGCTTTTAATTTAGATCACTTTAAAGCCTGAAGTTTCTATCAGAATCAGGGGTGCTCTCAGGTGTATTGGTAACCAAAGGATTAATTATAACTTTTTAGATTAAAAAATAAAATGTACCTTTGAAATTTCTTTCGAATTGTGTTACTCACTGGAGAAAGTGCTGAGAAAGAAACTCCACTCGAAGACACTTCATGGTTGCCATCAGCTGAAAGTACTTGCAAGTTTTGTTGCACCACTTCACGAGTACCCCAGGATACAATATGCAAATTTCCCATGGCATAGATTACCAAAATGATGGACATGGTTGGTACTGCCAAAAGGAACACAAGCCCTCCAAAGATAGCTGAAAACTCTTGCGGATGCAGTAGTGCAGCGGAAACAAATGCCATGAAGACCAAAGTTGCAAATATTGTTGTTGTTGAACAGAACAAGGAACCAGCAATTTCCAGACAGAGTCCTGCTAAGACAGTCATCATGACAACGGTGTAGATCATTGTTAAAATTATTGCAAAGTTCAGCTGAAAGGAGAAGAGGGAACAGTAATGTACTCATTGCATCCATTGTCATTGAATGTCCACTTTTCCATGCTTGCATGGGTCAGACAAAATATATTGATGCAGATATGGTTGATTTTAATGCAAAATGGTTAAATAAGTCATTTGTTAGATCCTGTTGTCATTTCATTCTAACACTGAGTGAAATGACAGTAGAATCTATTTAAATGATTACACAATATTTCACCAATGTACTACAAGTGTAAAAACTTGTCAAAACAATTGTAATGATTTTTAAGTAAAGACTCATTTGTTCCATTTTCTGTCATTTATCTACGTATATGAACTCTACAGATACTATGGAATTCCTCATGCATATCCAGTGGCAGGACCAGTTTCCACTGTATGATGACATCAGGTAGCAAGTAACTGTAGACGAGATTTGCAGAGCATGCAAGGTTTTTACCTAAATTGTGTTTAACTGTATTTTGATGCTAGTGCGACTCACCTGCATCATCATCTGGCACAAGATTACCTCCTCTCAAAGATTCTTTGTTTTGCCAAGTTACTTAGTGACCCTGCCAGTGCAGGTGCCGATTAAAGAACACCCAAGTCCACATTGTAAAGTGGTTGGCATTTGGAAGGGCATCCAGCTGTAAAAAACCATGCCAAAACTGACCCCTGCCTGTGCGAGTGCCACGTAAAAAGCACTCAGCACACTCTATGGAGTGGATGGTGTTAGGAAGGGGCATCCAGCCATAAGAACCATGCTAAAACAGACACAGAAGCACAATGCAGGCTCTTGCCTGGCCACCTCCAGACAAACCACCCAACCCATGCCAGCATGGAAGAAGGACATTAAATGATGATGTGTGTGTGTGTGTGTTTATGTATGTATATATATATATATATATATATACACACACACACATACACACACATGCATTGTCAGGTATGGAAAGAACAGGTACAAGGACTTACCTGTGTTTCTGTTGAAGCATATTTACACAGCAATATCATTATTACAATTGGGACTAAGTTCAGTGAGAATGTTGATGTCAAAGATAAAGCTGGGTAAGCTCTGTTGATGGCACCGACCAGAAGTACAAATATGGTGCCAGGTGAGATAAACGATATAGCCATCAATGCTGCTTGGTACATCAGGTAGATGAACGAGATGCTGTTGTTTTGTTTCACCACAGTCCTCCAGTTGCTCAGAATGTCATATGTGTTGGCCAGAGTTGATGGCATCCAACGTCGTCTTTGATTGAAGAACTCTTTGAAACCTTCAGGAGCAAAAGTCATAGCATCTGCTGCAGCACAGTATTCCACACGGTAACCCCTCTTCAGTAAAAGTGTGCTCAACCAGCGATCTTCACCTGGAATGGAATTTTTGATTTTTAAAAAAATTTTAGTTGATACAATAATTAACAAAAAACAAAAAAAAAGACATGTAAAGTTCCAAAGGTGTCAGACCTAAATTTAATAAATTCATTTCATTTTTGCAATAAGATGTATTAATTACTGCATAGGGGGTGTGGCTTTGTGGTTAGGAAGTTACCTTCCTAAGTACGTAGTTTTAGGTTTAGTCCCACTGTGTGACACCGGGCTGAATAAAGCCTTGTGTGTGGGATTAAAAGGTTTCCTACCTAAGTATGTGGTCTTGGGTTCAATCCTGCTATATATATATATATATATATATATATATATAGGTGTAGGCATGGCTGTGTGGTAAAAGAGTTATTTCCCAACCACATGGTTCTGGGTTCAGTCCCACTGTGTGGAACCTTGGGCAAGTTTCTTCTACTATACCAACCAAAGCCTCGTGAGTGGATTTGGTAGATGGGAACTGAAAGAAGTCTGTTGTGTGTATATATATACATATTTATGTGTGTGTGTGTCTGTCTCCCCATCATCGTTTGACAACCGATGTTGGTGTATTTATGTCAGCAAAACTTAGCAGTTCAGCAAATGAGACCGATAGAATAAGTACTAGACTTACAAAGAATAAGTCCTGGGGTCGATTTCTTCAACTAAAAGCGGTGCTCCAGCATGACCACAGTCAAATGACTGAAATATGTAAAAGGGTGAAAGAGAATATATATATTTATTGCGTGTGTTTGTGTCTATGTTTTTACCACTGCCGCTTGACAACTGGTGTTGGTATGTTTATAAACCTGTAACTTAGCAGTTTGATAAAAGGGAATGATAAAATAAGCACCAGGCTTAAAGAAGAAAATAAATACCAGGGTTGATTCATTTGACTAAAAATTCTTCAAGGTGCTACCCCAGCATGGCTGCAATCTAATGACTGAAACAAGTAAAAAAAATAAGATCTATTAAATAGACTATTCTCCTATTCTTTCTTACAAAATTTATTTGCCTTGGACCAAAACTACAAGATATTGTTTGTTGTTAAGGCAGGTTTCATCTTTCACATTTTGTAGTCAAAGAAACAGGGAGAACAAAGTTACCTTGATCTTTTTGCAAGTAGTCAATGGGTTGACTTGAGAGACTGGTGTAAGTGCTGAGAATATTGTCATCCATCAGTGCTGACCCACGGAACAGACTAAAACAACCTGGACTGCACAGGACACAACCCATCACGTGTTCGGCAGATTTCTGTAACCAGTGGCTGATGGCGTATTCAAATTTCTGGTACCAGATCAGAGGACCTAAAAGAGATGATTTCCTTTTTACCAGATATACAAAGGAAAGAGAGGACAGAGGAAGGGAGAGAGACACAGGACGAGAGAGAAACAGGATGAGTGAGGATGAGAGCGACACAGGACGAGAGAGAGAGAGAGAGAGAGAGAGAGACAGGATGAGTGAGAGAGAGAGAGAGAGACACACAGGACAAGTGAGAGAGACAGAGAGACACAGGACAAGTGAGCACAAGAGAGAGAGAGTGATAACGAAAGAGAGAGAGAGAGTGATAACGAAAGAGAGAGACATGATAAGTGAAGGAGAGAGACAAGATGAGTGAAAAAGAGTCAGGATGGGAGCTGACATGAGCAAGAGAGAGAGGGACAAGATGAGAGACTGCAGGAGAGAGGTGGAGCATGATCAAAGAAGATAAAAATGTACAGAAGAAATATTCTAGAAAATCCTGTCCCAGAAGGCTACATTAATAAAGGAGCTTACCAGACCCAACAGGGTGGATTCTACCACATGCTGCACCAACATGAGGATCCTTTTTCATTCGATCGAGTAGTTTTAGAAGGGATGGAGGATGAAATTCAATATCACCATCCAAAGTAAGTAAGTAAGTGTTTTCGGCAATTGACTGTTTTAGATTGACTGGGCCATCAATGGACATGATGCGGTAACCAAGGATCCAGTACATATACATCACCTGTAACATTCAAATATTATACAAATTTTGTTGCTTGATGGCATGTGTGTGTATATACATGTATAATCAAAATAAGCAACAATGATATCCAGAGGTAATGCAGTACAATCGTTTCATGCAACTCCATTTAATTGAACAATGTAATCATTACATCAATTTAAAATGCAGAACAATCCTGAGCTGCGCAAAGACATAGAATTTAATTAAATCAGAACAGATGGACACATTAATATAATAATACCTAAAATCTCCGAGAAGTTAAAGAGATAGAACATGTCTCTACTACATGGACTGCACAGGACACAACCTGCATGAAACGATCGTACTGCATTACCTCTGGATATCCTTGTTGCTTATTTTGATTTTAATCACCTTATTTTGAAATTGTATGGATAATACCGTACTAAATTCTGGTGCCTCAACTTAAGTACCATATTCACCTGAATCTAAATTTTTGCTCAACTCATCATATATATATATATATATATATATATATATA
>NC_069001.1:32694985-32705005 GCF_001194135.2 Octopus bimaculoides
TATATATATATATATATATATATATATGAGGTGTGTTCTGTTAAGAAGGTAATGTTATTAAAATACTATTAATAACGTATGAAACCAATGCTTGTTAGTTTATAACAAGTTCTAGTGAAAACGAGAGCTAATGAATATTATACTACTTACTTGACTCCATCTCTTCTTGCTACGAATCTTCTGCTTATTTTTCATGTGAATCATGAACAAATTTCCACCTGGAAGAGTCCATTCCAAACGGCCACCATAAGGAGTGACATATTTAGTGGGAGGTTTCATACGAAGCACAACGTTATGTACACAGCTGGGTAAAAGAAAAGTGTCTATGAATTTCTGTATCTATGTTCATCCATTTCATTTTTGTTCTCATTTTTCTTTATAACACCAACTGATGTCTTATGAGTAACATGTTAAATAGTCAAAAGTAAGTTGTGCTTCAACAATGTTTCTTAATAATGCCAAACGTGTGTTATATACATAATATATACAGTTTATTGTAATGTCCTATGTTAAGTGTGTGAATAATGAAATTGCCAAGAAAATAAAAACTGGGAGATCTCATGCATATAGGAGATGGCCTTTGTCCACAACAAGAATTATCTCTTTGAGAGTAAGTTGAGGGGTGAGAAACCAGGAAACTAGCCCTTTGCTCCTTCCAGAGTAATGTGGACTAACTATGTAGTTGTAAGCAGAACCTTCTAGTTTTAACCCAGGAGAACATTGAGAATGTGACAGCTGAAGATGAAGAGTAGAGAGGATTGCGTCAAGAGTCCAACACCTTAACCACTAGCAGACTCAGACAACAAAGTGCAACTGTTTGGAAGCTGGTGACTTGGCAGGGCTGACTGGATATTTCAGTGCCAGTACATTGTGGTGCTGGAAGTAAACATACTCACAGAAATATACACACATATAAATGGAAAGATAGAGACAGCATGATGACAGTCTATGACTCACTTCACCAGTGGTGCAGCTAGGGATGAGGGCAGTCTACCTAGGCAATCCTTTTATAAGGGCAACACTTTTGGGTCTGCTGTTTAACCCTTTTGATATCAACCCGACAGAAACCACCTCTGACTTTGTAGTACAAATGTCTTGTTTTCATAAGTTTTGAACTAAAATCTTCCACCAAACCTTAGTCACAATTTATGTTCCTAACACTAGCTTAATGATAACTTAGTTATTTTACTAAATTCTTTGTTATATTTAAAATTAATTGACAGAAACACAGAGCATCTCAACAGAAATATGGTAACAAAAGGGGTTAAACCTGTATAGAAGCAAGGAGAAGAGTGCAGTGAACTGAAAGGTTGCCCTCAGTGGCACACACACTAGCTGCACCACTGCACTGTACCACACACCTGCAACTGTGACTATAAGGTTGTTTAAGGTAAAATAGTTAAATAATTGTTACATACCTCAGAGCTGAATCCATGACGCTCATTAATTGCTTAACAAAATAATTGATCTGGCCATCTTTGTCAAAGGCATCATCTATTATAAGGTGAGCTGTAAGAACAACATGTAAAAGGAAATTGGAGTTTTTTGTTTAATCGTTAAATGGGAGAGGACATCAATTGATGTTTCATTAGAGAAAAATATCATTAATTGAGGTTTAAACATTTTTTAATGGATACATTAGAAAAATGAATATTTGACCACTATTTTTGATAACATTAACGTTTTTATTTTTCTTGTCTTTGGTCAGTAAGCGTTGTTTCCTATTTGAAATCAAAGGAAATGACTATTACGTTCTTCAGACTTTGCTTTTGTGACATGAACATCAATGTTGTGAAACTGACCTATTTTCCATTAGATTTGAGATGGATTCAGTGCTGAATTACTGAAGCAGAATGATTGAAGTAAATATTCTGCTCAATACGACTGATTTGCTTGTCAGTTGCTTTAGCCTAACCATTTGAGCATGTCCCTTAGTGGCAGACAATGTGTGCATCTCTGATTATAAGCAGGAGTTGTAAGGGAGCATCACAGCCATGTGTTGAAAGGGATTCTTAGGGGTCTGAATAAATGTAAAAAAAACAACAAAGTTTGAAGGAACTATTAGCCACTTTTCAGACTTTCCAGGGGTAAGCAAATAAGAAATAACAGTTACCACCCAAGGACAAAAATCATGTTACACAGTGTAATAGGGTCACTCATTTTATTGTGCAAGAGACTAACAATTACCATAGTTTCTTGTACGTATTTAAGGTGAAAGTAAGCATATTTTTTGTTTTTTACTCACTTAGCACATACATCAGTGCAACAGTTTCCTACTATTTAAGGGCTCACTCATCAGTCAAAAAAGCATGAGTGAGAAAGAGAGAGAAAAAACGTGAGTGAGAAAGAGAGAGAGAGCAGAGAGAAAGAGTGTGAATAAAAAGAGAAAGGGCAAGAAAGAGCGCATGCGAAAGTGGATGAGAAAGAGAAAAAAACACGTGAAAGCCCTTAAAAGTAACGCAATAATTGTCACCTTCAAATGTATAATAGTCTGGATCAACAAGGTCAAAATACAGTCGTGCATGGCGGCGAGCACACTGATCAATGTCCAATCTGTGATAAAAACAGAAGAATTTAATTATAAGAATTAGTGTGAAAATAAGAAACAGAATGGAAACAGATCTGTTCTGGTTAAAACCAGTGGAGCAGCGGATCTGGTAAGACAATAGACAAAATGTCTGGCCATAATCAGTAGCATCTCTTTAATTTAGTACTTAAATCATGCTGAGGTCGATTTTGTCGTGTATTCCTCCAGGCACGGCGAAAATAAATAGGTAACAATAATATGCACATGTTTGCACGTTGGCGTCACCAAAATTGCAACGACTTATTTGTAGCAAATAAATGACATCAGAAGAATATTATCAATTGATTAAACCCTTTATTTTCATCTTTACAATGTAAGCTAACTATAGAAGGGGAAAATATTTTCCCCTTCTATAGTTAGCTAAGTAAATTCTTCCTAGTAACGCCACACTGGTTGTTGTTCGTACCATTGATAACTTCAACTAAATATTTCCGATCTTCTCCATGTAAGCGTGTACATTATTATTATTATTATTTCTCAACTAAATATCGTGTACCTTGTTTTACCATTAACTTGCGTTAATATCCGTATAATAGTATAATATATTACTAGGCTATGATGCTTTATTTACTTTTTATATTTACTTTCTTCGCTTTATATTAGTATGTTATCAGTTTTTTCCTTAAGGAGAAATTTTTTTATATTTGATGAACTCTCTTGATTCTCTCCCTCCCTCCACTTTTGAAGTAGCATTTAGCTTTCGACTTTAGCTTACTTTACTGTGATCTATTTTGCCCCCCCCCCATTTTAATCATTTAATTTAAACCTTTAGTATAGCGTTTACAGCCCCCTCCCTTTATAACTCGTAAGTTACCTCATCATTTCGCATTTGTCTTGCTTCTATATGTTGGTTCCCTGATGATAAATATATGTGGAATTCCAGCAGCTCTTACTTCTTTGGAGTAGAGTACACATATATTTTGAAACATATGTAGGAATTAAAGGAACTTTTATTTATATGTGTTTTGCTCCATTTATTGTTATTATTCATATATATATATTGTATATAATTAAAAGTATTTCTCTTTGATAACCCTTGTACATATATTTCCATTATAAATATTTTTAAAATATTTAAAAATAAATATCTAACAATTCCTCGACAACTGAAATCTAAAATCGTCTTTAATACACACATGCGCGCGCGTACTTGTATTTGTGTTGGACATCCTTATAATTTCAAATGAGGCTCACCTGAAGATCGACTTCAGAAGTTTCATCATCTCGATCTCACTTTCATGCCACAGAGTAACACAGACAAAAATCCTTGGTTTCATTACATCAGCCAGACCTAAATTAATAGAAGCGCTTTCTGTACTGGGGTAAGAACTCCGCGAATAATTTCGAATCTGTCGATAAATGAAGCTTTATTATTATAACAGCATGAACAAAATGGCGGTAACACTTTCTGCTTTTCGTTACTTTTAAAAAGAGTGAAGTGCGAATTTATTTTTGGTTCAAAGTTGGATAAAAATCGTTTTTATGAAATATGTATGACGAGATGTAATTGACTGACCGTGTAATCTGTACAGAAGGCTTATGGCCCAGTGGTTAGGGCATTTATTTCTTTATTGCCGACAGGGGGCTAACATAGAGGTGACAAAAGGATTAAGTCGATTACATCGACCCCGAAAGAATGAAAGGCAAAGTCGACCTTGGTGGAATTTGAACTCAGAACAAATACCGCTAAGCATTTCGCCCGGTGTGCTAACGATTCTGCCAGTTCGCCGCCCTCCCAGTGGTTACGGTATTGCACTCGCGATTCCAAGATCGTGGTTTCGATTCACGGTCGGCATGTTGTGTTCTTGAGCAAGACATTTCATTTTGCTTCAGTCCACTGATTTGTAAATGAGTAACCCCGCGAAGGACTGGCGTCTCATTCAGGTGGAATGTTGTGATCTTCAATAAACACAGGATTTGTATGTACACACATACATAGAATTATATATATGTATATATATCTTATTCATTTACTTTACCCTATTACCAATTATATTCTAACCGATCCGTTAACCCTTCACCCACACAAAATAATAACTCCTTAGTCTGCTTGCATGAACAGAAAGATCAGCATGCGATATCTTAATGTATATCTTTTTCTCTGATAAAATTTTGCTCATAACATATAAATACAAATTTATAGCATAAATTTGTAATTTTCCTATTGAGCACTAATGGAAACGGGTGTAAGAAGTAAAGATGACCAATTTTTAAATAATAAATAATTATCTTAACTCTCCATTTTCTTTCCTTCATTTAACTGAACATTAACAGACAGTTCGTCGCAGGGTTACTCATATACAGCAGAACAGTCTGGCACAAAGGATCTCCCGCTCCGGGAATCGAACCCACGATCTTACGGTCGTGAGTGGAACACCCTAACCACTAAGCCAGTCGCATTCACTTTAGTCTTTCCAAATCATTCGAATGTTAGCTTAAAGACTTCTCTTGGAAGTTCGAGAACAATTAAGTAGAAAACATTAAGAAGATCAATAACTATTCCAGAATACAACTCAATAATAAGGATAGTTCGGGTAATCCATAATGTTTATAAGAAAGTTAGAATGTATTAATCGATGTATCATCAATCATTTGTATAAACGAACAATTCTTACTCTTGATTCGATTGATTTGAATCGAAAATCGTTCCGTCGTTTGTTGAGAAACAGGAATTGTTCCAAGTTGATGGCACAATACATTGGTTTGACAAACAACCTGGAAAACAAACATCAACAGCAACAGATCATTGCTTTTGTTTACCGGCGGGAAAAAAAACCCGCCCAAAACAATAAAACTATTTATACTGAACAAATGTGATGTAACCAGTGGTGTAGCTAATGGGGGAGCAAGGGGAGCGACCGCATCCCACCAAGGACATTTAAAAAAAAACTCTTTAATTAACTATATCAGTAGTTGTAAGCTTCATACATAATGAGATCTTTACTGAAACAGAGAGAGGGTGGGGGGAGAGAGAGAGAATTACGATAGGCTTCTAGTTTCCGACTACCAAATCCACTCACAAGGCTTTGGTCGGCTCGAGGCGATAGAAGACTCTTGCCCAAGTTGCCTCGCGGTGGGACTGAACGCAGAGCCATGTGGTTAGGAAGCAAGCTCCTTACCACACCCATAAGTACTTGTACATAACAATGAATTAGAGCAGATTATAAGAGGTTCTGGACTAACAATGTCTAGAAAATCGATGCTGTACCTGTATCAATATTTTGTTATTCCTCTGAGACATCGTGTACTTACTCGTTATAAGCTAACTACGTCATCAACCTATTGACAAAAGCTAAGTTCTAAAGTCTTTATGTCCCGTTCTCTATTAGTCTTCTGTTATAATAAGTATTTTCGTCTAGAATACGTCAGAAGAATATTATATCAACTCCAGTACTTAAGACTGGATGGAAATCGATAAAAAGGCAGTTGATTGCATTAATTTCGTCCGACGTTTTAGCCATTCTGCCAGTTTACTGTACGTGGACAAGTTTCTGAATCTTTGGCTCCCTATCCCGATTGAAAACTAAAATTGCAGGGTTTGTGCACCCCATCTTTGTTGGCAGTGGTCAATTCACAGACTCTCCACGTCATCTCCACTCCGTTGACTATGGTCAGTTTACTGCTTCTCTAAGTCCCCACTCTGTTGACTGTGGTCAATTCACAGGCTGACTACGCCCAGCCTCTTGTTGACAATCGTCAACTTACAGGCTCTTTGCGTGCACTCCCTGTCGATAATGGTCAACATACAGGGTTTCTATGTTCCCCACCTTGCTGCCAATGGTCAGCTTAGTCTCTACATCAACTCCCTGTTGACAGTGGTCAACTTACAAGCTCATTACACCCTCCTCTTTGTTGACAATGATCAAATTACAAGGTCTCTAAGGCTATTCCCTGTTGAGTGTTCAAATTACAAGTCAATGTCTTCCCCCAGTTGACAAATTCCCTCTTTTGACGGTGGTCATGTTACATCAAGTATGCCAAACATTCGGCCTTTTTCAAACACGAGTTCAGCCCGCGTGTGGCGTAAGCTAGAGCTTTAAAAACGGAGAACCCAAAAGCTTTTTAAAACGAAAAATAATCAATAATAATTTAATAAAAATACGATTTGAAGGTTTTGAAAGATTTTTTCACTGCTCTTACTACCAAGTCGAACGACCACGCAAATGCTCCTTCAATCTGTTATGTTTGTAATTAAATTTGACCACAGTCAGCAGAGGAAGTGGATGAACAGATCCTATAACACACGCGTTTCAAAATGCAGTCTCTAAGATACAAACTATAACAAGAATTACAAGAAGAACGTAGTGGAGAATCTTACTTTTCAGATGATGCCAGTCTCTCTGTCTTGGACCTAAAGATTTGGTTTGCAACAATCAATAACGATATTACCCAAATGACTCCCAAGAGTATGTGTTCTTTCTCAACGCTGCATTCCATGTACTCGCTCCAATAACTAGTCTGAATCCATTGAAAAGTTCCCAGTATATTTGTCCATTGCAATTTATTTATTTTGATAGCAGACAAAATAATCATTGCCAGAGGTGTCAACACTGCTAATGGTAAGACAAAGCAAGGAATCTGGCAAAGTATTCTACAAGCTAACTTAACGCATTGATAGCACAAAAAGCTCGAGAGTAGATTGATCAGAGCAGTTATGAGGGGTTCGTCACGATCGCCAGAGTTTTTCAAGTTTAACAAACCACCTAGACAACCATCAGCGATTTTCCTACGATAGAAAAGTATTTTAAAACAGTCTCCATCTTTTCCACCCACGGTGAACACAACTAAGAGGAAACTGAGGATGGCTTTCCAGATTGTTACAATTAGGTACGTCCTTGTACGAGTTTTTTGCAAGTTTTTCCTTAAAACCGACAGCTTTTTCAGGATATTACTTGATGGCTTTACGGCAAGATAATTATCCCACCACTGGAACGATATGAAAATTAGAGACAGTGGTAAGATTAAATTCAAATAACACAAACGGCCATCATTTACAGGGCGTACAAGAACCCAGTAGAATATAATGCTCGATTGTCCAAAAATGGCCAACCAATCGAAGAGCTGGATTATAGGTTTTTGTTGCTTCTGTTCCATGACTTTAAAAACACTTGGTAAAATACCAATTCCCTCCAAAACAAGTAATGCTTGGGTTACTTCCAATTGTGGTAAGGCCAAATACGCCAGCACAAACAAACCAGTCGAATGAAAGCTTTCTACAGCCATCACCTAAAATGATAGAAATATGTACAATATTATTTGAAAGAATAAGAAATATTGGTTTTAGTTTCAGCTGAACAGAAGACAACAGAAAGAAAAATTATTGAAGATCAAACAAAACAAAAATAATGGTAGCGATATGTGTTCAAATATCTAAACAAAACTTGCGATATAACGGCTTAGAAATCGGTAGCACTTCAAGATATCACCATTATTCCGAATGAAACCACTCTAAGATATTACGGGTATTTCATTTAAAAAAAATTATCAAGAGCCATTATAGGCTCTCTTAGATTCACACAACTGGATGACGAATGATGTTTAAATTGAATTGCTTCAACTTAAATTTGCATGGTTGATATTTACACTGAATTGTTAAACAGGGAAGCAGAGAACGGAGGAAATGAAAGAGTTCACCGTAGACTATGTTGATGGTGGACTGTAGGAATGTTTGAACAAAACTGCTTAGTAATTAATAAAAGGAATGCAGAGAGAGGGTTTGAATCAAACAAATGTATAACCTGGCTGTTCAGAAGAACGAAAGTTACAGCAATAGGAAAGAAAATAAGATATAACCTCACTGTAGCCACTTATACAGAATATAATGTTAATATTTATAAGAATGAAAAAGATCTTCACCTCAAAATACAACTTAAAATTGAGGCTAGTTAACTGTTATATCATACCAGTTGCCCTTTACTGAGCAGAAAGTTGGATAATGTACAGAGCAATGGAAAAGAAGATAAATGCTTTTGAAATGTGTGTCTTTCGTAGATTGGGTAGAATAAGTTGAAAAGATAGGACAAAAAGTGCTGTAGTACTAGAAAAGATGAAAGTTCAAAGACACTTATTGTCGAGAATCAAGTCCACTAAGCTATCGTATTTTAGACATACGATGCGTCACGAGTCGTTGCCCAAGACTACACTGACAGGAAGCGTCAAGGGGAAGAGATCAAGACGTTTCTGAACTGAATACATCAAAGAATGAACTGGAAACAAGATCCTAGCTGATTGTGTGTATGACAGCACAACACAGAAGGAACTAGAAAGTCTTGAAAGTCTTAGCAAGCCAATACTTGAAGACAGAGAAGGCACGTAGCTGATGATGAATATAAAGATAACACTCCATTTTGGACAAATGGCTTGCAAAAGACCTCACCCCACCTCCGACATCAAATTGAAAATATAATAAATGTTACTCACCCAAAGAAATGTATTCGTTTTTATTGGTTGAGTATTCTTAAAAATAAAACGTTGAATGAGAGATAATGAAGCTTGAATATAAGGCATGGATATACATAAAAACAATGCCCAAATATATGTAACTTCCGTGTAGGATTTCGTGCTGTTGTTTATGATGGTGGTATTGACTAAAAGCACTTCTTTGCAGTTTTGGTTGCCGCTATGAGTCTTTATGTTTAAATGGTGGTTGATTTGAACGAGAGTCAGTTTGTTCAGAAAACCTAAGAATAGCACTAACAAGCAGAGAAGACATGTAAAAAGTAACTTAAATATGATTTTAAGATATTCTACACTGGAACTAGGTGTGGTCTCCATTTCCACATTGCGTGACTCGAAAACATCCCAAACGACAGGACAAATTCTGAAACGAGAAATTACAAGATTAACAATAAGGGACCACAGATATAAAAGCACATAGTTCCACGGTGGGTCCCTAGTGGAAGTATATGTTTATGTAGAATATAAAAGGCGTGGCTATGTGGTAAGAAGCTCACTTCCCAATCACTTGGTCTTGGGTTCAGTGTTGCGTGACACATTGGGCAAGTATCTTCTACTATAGCCTCGGATCGACCAAGGCCTTGTGAGTGGATTTGGTTGACGGAAACTGAAAGAAGCCCGTCGTGTGTGTGTGTGTATGTATGGGGGATGTCTGTGTCTCTCGCCATCGCTTTACAACCGATGTTTGTGTGTTTACATTCCCGTAACTTGGCGGTTCGGCAAAAGAGAAGACCAGTAAAATAAATTACAGTCTTAAGAAAGAAAGAAAAAAAACTACTGAGGTCGATTCACTCGTCTAAAGATTCTTCAAGCCAGTGCCCTAGCATGGCCGCAGTGTAATGACTGAAACTTTAGCGGAATCGAGTCTGCCTCAAGCAATCAGACCAGATTTCCGATTTAAGGATAACTAATCAGTTTTAGAGGCCCTGAAAACGTCGTGGGCTCTGCACCTTTCTGCCCCTTACAATACAATTTAA
>NC_069001.1:32705036-32705763 GCF_001194135.2 Octopus bimaculoides
TTCTGTGATGTGTTTTGAAGTAATCTAAATTTAGGTTTTCCATAAAAGTTTCATGTTAATCTTTACTTCAAACAAGGTGGTGAGATGGCAGAATCGTTAGGACGCCAGACAAAATGCTTAGCAGCATTTCGTCCGTCTTTACGTTCTGAGTTCAAATTCTGCCGAGGTCGACTTCGCTTTTTATTCTTTCGAGGTCGATAAAATAAGTAACAGAAGAGCACTAGTGTCGATGTAATCGATATAGCTTCTCCCTCGGAATTGCTGACCCTGTACCAAAATTTGAATTCAATATATACTTCAAGACCCAGCTTAATAAAAACATTACTATACAGGGTGGCCCAAAAGTAGGTTTACAGTTATTCAACTATCTCTTTCGCATTCATATATTAACAGTTTAGATCTTAATTATAAAAAAATATGAAACCATTACTCAGCAAGATGGAGCACCTCCACATAATGCGTTGACAGTACGAGACTACCTTAACCAAGCCTTTCCACAGCGTTGGTTTGGAAGACAGGGCAGTATCGAATGGCCACCGCGTTCACCTGACCTGACACCAATGGATTTCTTTTTGGGGGATGTTGTAACGAACAAGGTTTATGAGAAGAATCCTAAAACAGTAAATGAATTAAAAGATTACATTTCTGGCGTATTCACTGAAATTGATGGAGATCGGAATTTGTGCTGCACTGTGTCAGAGTATTCTGAAGAGGTTTGAAGAATATT
>NC_069001.1:32706085-32721153 GCF_001194135.2 Octopus bimaculoides
AGGATTTTGGGTCGGGGTGAAACTCAAAGGCATACAACAACAGTCTGTGCAATGAAAATAAAGATTTTTCCCTTACGATTGATCGGTTGATTTGGAAAACATTGATTGATTATCGTCAAACAAAGAACTGTTCGATATATTTAGATGTTTGCCTTCTTTATTATAGCAATAGCTGGCAGCATTGACCACCACTGGATCGAGTTCTGCTGGATCGTAACAAGCCATTTTACTTCCATTCCTACAATGAAAAGAAATTAAGGATGCAACTTCAGTGTGCTGTCTACCAAGCTATTTATACTTTAGCATGCAGTTTAACCCTAACCTAGATCTGGATTTTTCGCAGCACAGACTACCGATAAAATAGTGTTTAATTAAGATAGACACGCTTAAAGAAAAACACATGCACAAATTCTACATTCTGTTGTGTTCTTTCTTCGAAAGTACGTTCACACTTCACTGAGTACCAATACATAAAACTCTTATCCAACACGCTCTGGTTGAGGGTTTTGTTTTCATATATATAATTTTTTTTTAAAAAGCTGAACCAATGCCTTCACAGATTACAAAACAAATCTCTATAGGGTCTTTTTCTAAATGATTAAAAAAATTTGGAAAGTGATAGGCTTCCTTAAGACATTTCCGAATGTTCCAGTTGTGTACTTGAATAGTCATCTACAAATATCTACATGTTTCCCCTCTATCAGTGCAAACCGTTTATGTTCGACAATGTAATACAAATGTCGTTAGATCTTGCCTCCTCCGCATCTCTGCGCTGTCTATGATTTAGAACAATTTTGATTTAGAGCAATTGACGTGGCTTTGACTTCTAGAGAATTCAAAGATAACAGTACGAATTAAATCGACAATGTTATAAAAAATATGCGTTTTAAAAATAAGTGCTTTAAATACAAATGTGCTGAAAAAAATCTGGTTTTTTTTCCCGGAAAATTAAACGATCTGAATTAAAAGAAATAATCAAATTGTAAACTTTGAAACAAATCCTCTATTTTTCAACGTATTTTAACTGTGAGAATTTATGTTATTTGCGGTTTTTAAAATACAGGTTCGTAAAGATATTTCACTATTTTAGAAGACTATAATTATAGATTCTAACACCGTATTATTATTATCAAAAACAGGTGTATACTTACACGTAGCATTACCAGACTAAAGATTATTAGAAATAAGTAAAAAATGTCAAAATGGGAATAAAAATATAATTAATATTCTAATTAATTTATTTTGACCAATCAAATGTGTGATAATGAGAACATGAAGTTATTCCAAGATGAGATTATTATTATTCAAGAGCAATATTTGTTTAATGAGAAGAACGGTAGCATTCCTATTTTCCGAACTCTTTTGAATGAGGAATTATTTCTCGCTATTTTCAAAATGTTTTCTTATTTCGAAGCATTGTTAAACAATTACTTTTACGATGTCTCGTCATTCAAAACGTAAACTTAGAACTTTATCTCCTAACAAAGGAAAATTTATTAACAGTTATTAATAGAGTAAAACTACAAAATCTGGACTGTAAAATTCAACTCAATTTCCCGTCTGGTAGGTTTTTAATTCGTAATCATTATTGAGATTTTAATTTTCCTAATTTTATTTAAAAAACTTCACCAGATCGTGGTTTCGATTCCTGGGCCGGGTGATTCATGGTGTTTTTGAGCAAGATGCTTCATTTTCCATTGCTCAAGTCCACTCAGCTGTAAATGGATCACCCTGCTGCAGAGAAACTGTGATTTCGGTTGGCCCGAAGCTATAGTAGAAGACATTTGTCCGAGGTGCCACGCCGTGGGAAAGCAAGATTCTTACCACATATCCACGTCTGCGCCTGAACAGTTATAACATTTTCAATTACAGAATCGCGAAATCAGAAATAGCGTTTGACAACTATTAGAAACCTGGAATACTACTCAACAAAGCAGTTCCCAAAGTGGATGGTATTGATCCCCTGGGGGCGGTGGTAAGCTCCAAGGCGGCGTTGAAGAAAGGTGAGGTGATAATTGGGTAGCGATTCATGTAAAAACAAAATAATGTGTTCATTATGTTAAGTTTTACTTGTGAAATACAGTTGCTTTGAATTTACTTCAGAAAGAGGTCTATGTTTGTGATGGTTAGTTGTTGTTGGTGGTGGTAGGGTGTTAGGAATGTGGCCTGGGTGTTAAGTGGGGTGGCAGCCCGAAAAAGTTGGGGAACCACTGTGTTATAAGATTTAGCGACCAGAGACAACCAATCATTCGGTAAGAAAACCGCTCCTACTTTAATCCTTTGCCTGTCGTTTGTACCACATTTGGTACATAGGACATATTTATTTCCTTGGCATCCATGCGTCGTATGTGCTACACATCCCCGATGTTTTTTCAATCGTTGGAGTAAGTTGAAACTTATGAAAGGAAAGCTTTTTGTTACTCAGAACGTATGAAACGAGGGTTAACAAAAGGTCCGAAAACACGCATGGACGTTTAGGTCAAATCTAGCAAAATGTTTTGGACAGGCAGAGCATTAACACTGAAAATACTGCGAACGAGAGAGAGAGAGAAAGAGAGAGTCACCTTATGTGGTCACTCGACCTTTTAGAAAAAGCAGCCGAATATTCCTAAAATATCATCCTCATGTCTTGAAAAAGAAAAGACACATTATAATATACAGAAATTCTGGGAAAAAAAGAGTAAAGACCAGACACAACCGTCCAGTGTTGGGCGTATATGAAGAATCATATCTGAAAGGTTTGGACGATGGGGTTCCTCGTTTATCCCAAGAAGTCCTCCTGTGTCACTATGTTCCCCGCTTCTTTTTTTACTGTTGTATATTATGTACTCTTTCCTCCTTTGTTTTATTGTATACCGTGTATAGTTTCAATTTTTTTTTTGTCATTTCATAATATGTAATGAAATGTCTTTGTATTGTTCTCCTCATCCTTCGTCTTGGTTGCAAATAAAAGAAACCATTATTATTATTATTATTATTATTGTTGTTGTTGTTGTTGTTGTTGTTAAAAATAATGGTTTGAAATTTTGACAAAAGGCCAGCAATTGCGTGGGTGGGGTGGAGTCGATCACATCGACTTCAGAGCTCTACTGGTACGTTATTTTAAGGAAGCCGAAAGGATGAAAGGTAAAATCCATCTTAAAGGGGATTTGAGATCAGAACCTAAAGGTTCGGAAGAAAATCAACGTAGCATTTTGTCCGACGCTCTTAACAATCCTATCAGCCTGCACCCTTAATCGTTTCAAATTTTGGCACAAAGCTTGCAAATTTAGGGGATGGAGATAAGTTAATTTGAAGCCCTCATCGCCACATCATCGTAATCTGCATTATCTAAAATGTAATTCTAGAAAATTTCATTAAAAAATATGCATTTTTTAAGAAACCTATGGCGCAACGAAGTCGGAGGAAGAGAGAGAGAGATACTTCTTTAGTTTTACTGCTTATTTATATCCTGCTCCGGGATTGATTGATTTTTACTTGATAATAAGTTTTGAACACTGCAATGCACAGTGGCGTAGTGAAGGGATGGGCAAACTGCACGTTCCACCATTGGTTGAACAAATGTCGTGCACAAACGCAGTCTTTATGTTTCTAATGAATGATAATTTATGCTTGATGGCAATAGTTTGTTCCACGCTGGGCAAATGCTTAGCGGCATTTCGTCCGTTTTTACGTTTTGAGTTCAAATTCCGCCGGGGTCGATGTTGTCTTTCATCCTGTCGAGGTTCATAAAATTATACCAGTTGAACTCAGGGGTCGATGAAATCAACTTACCCTTCCCTACAAACTGCTGGCCTTGTGCCAAAATGTAAAGCTAATATTTTACTTTATAAACGGCTCAGTTTGTTCCTTTCATAGGAATGATCTTTTTTCGTCGTTTTGGCTCCAATCTAGTGCTGAACGAGTAGACATATACTCAAAGATAGTTTGTCACTTTTTAGACGTACTGTACATAAAATCACATCCACCAAATTGTGTGTGTGTGTGTGTGTGTGTTTAAAGACCGTGCAATTTGAGGGAGATTTAGTTGTTATTTCTCACAAGTCAAGTAATAGCACAAAGGCGCCCCTCAGTTCAAGTTCGTAATTTTGATGTCAGCATTAGTACTGTTAAGAGTAATCTCCCTTCTTCCATGGATTCTATTGCATTATTTTGAAATGAGTCAGAGTTCAGTTACTTTCTCGTTGTTGTTTAACCCCAAGCTAATCTTCATTGAACAGACGTATAATTAAAGGCGTACCAGCCTAGAACATTCTGCCTTTTATTTTTTCAATTACATTATCCAATATATTATCAAGAAGACGATAGGGTGTGACTTGACTGTTATTTAGCAGCTATTTCTCGCAGATCGAGCGATACATTGTCCCGTTGTATTTTCAGCTTCCATCCAGCAGACCGATGATCAAAATAACTCCAACAGTGAGCCTCTCCTTTTTAGGGCATAGTATATCTATGATTCCTTCGCTCGTTCTGTAACCTGAGTTAGAGCTGCGTTGCCGAGTGATATTCAAGAGATTGCAAAAGGCCACTCGGAAGTCCTCCATGACGATGCGAAGACGATTTAGTTAAACGATTTGGACCAAGATGGAACAGAGAAGCGTAATCAAGTGAGAATTGGAAGTGCATTACAATCACTTGTGTGTAACTACATCGGAAAGTCTGGTCGATTCAGTGTTGTTGGTGATTGCAATATCCAATGTGTCCTGTTATTATGGCTTCAAGCTAAAACTGGAACTTGCTCGTGAAATCATCCAGCGCAGTATATATAGTGTTCGCTTTGAGGAATATATTAGTTTGCTGTGGGGAGGAGAATTCACATGTTTCGAGCAGTTTTGAGGGAGGGAGGAGGAAAGTGAGAGAGATGTTTACTATAGGCGCGAGGCACAGAAGTTTGGTTAAGATATCCACTTTGCAACTACATGGTTTTGGGTTCAATCCTATTACGCGGCATCTAGGGTAAATGTCTTCTACTATAGCCCCGGGCCGATATATATATATATTATCTAAAGTGTGCAGTATTATATATCTACCACGACTGATCTTACCAATCGTTACGCTTCGGATAATGTACCCACTCTATTGACAGAGATACGAGGGTATCTTTTTCCTGACCTATGGACTTTTAGACGCTTTAAGCACGTTATATATATATATATATATATATAAATTTTATATATATATGTATATAGTTGTGTGTATTTGTGTTTGTTCCCACCATCACTCATCTCTTGAACCTGCGTTTGTTTGTTTCCGTCCCCGTAACTTAATGGTTCAGCAAAAGAAACCGAAAGAATAAGTATTAGACTTAAAGACTTTTGTCATTGGACAGGGGTTGAATTGTTCCACTAAATCCTTCAAGGCAACATTGTTGCAGTCCAATGACTGAACCAAATAAATGATAAAGAGATACTTGACTGGTTATTTTATTTGTATTCAAGAATAAAAGTTCATAAAATCGTCCCCAGAATTTGAAATTAGAGTGTAAGGGGACGTAACCTAATACTGCAATAGATTTTACCATAACGATTTCTGTTATTTGTCATAAAGGTTCAATGTATTGGAGAGAAGGCAATAACAATAATGATACTTTACATTCATACATTTATAAAAGAAGACGATAACTGATTTACAAGACAACCAGTATAGTTCTGATCCTTAATTTATCGATCCTAGTGAGAAAAGTGCAGGGCTTACGCCGTCGGTATTGGGAAGGGGCGTAACTCAACTCTGTCCGAGATACTGCAGATTCTGTTTACTCCCGCCTTAATATATTGATTTTTAATACTAGCCTAGGGTGATACATTTTGCGAGTAGGATAAAGTCGAGTAAATCTATTCCAGCACTTGACTGATATTGTATTTTATCGACTCCAGAAATATGTAAGGATTTCGGCTGGATATGAACTCAATCCATAAGGGGACGTAACTAAATCCTTCAAGGTATTTTGGCCGACATGGAAAAGATTTTGATAACCCACTATTTTTTATAAGTCAATGATGATTCTGTTATTTGCCACAAGGTCGAAGAATGAGAAGAAATTATCAGGGCAAAATATTTAAATGGTGAAGATTCAAAATCAATTTGGAAAGGGGAAAATAAAATGTGAAAAAACAGGAATGGAGTGAGACGTTCGATCAGGGCGACAGTCATTTAGGGTCAGTCAAAGAAAACTACAACCACAGGTCCAGACATACCTTGATTAGCAAGGGTAACTCAGTAGTGTACTCCAGCTTACAAGCGCATATGAAAGTAGGTCCAGTCCATTTATGTGGTCCATTCCCGCTGCTCTCACCCACCTTTCCGTAAATATTCCGTGGAGCTGTACCTTCCTTTTCACATTCTTCTTCTCCAAACAGAGATTGAAGAAGTAGGTGAAGGCTTGACTAAAGAGAAATGCGTCAATGTGTCTGTCCTCTATCCGCCCAATCTCTTTTGTCATAGCCACAAGACAGTGGAAAGCTATCTGCGCTTCTCGGCCAAAGGAAGACGATGGAGTGATCAGCACAATGGACAAAGTTAACTACTGCATCCGTCATAGACGCGACAGTTACTGTTCGATATAACACCATAGGCAGTAGTGCTCTGGCACTGACGAGTGTTAGCCTAGGAATTTCAGGAACTTGCCCACATTCCCCAGGCTCTGATGTCCAATTTAGACATAACGCCAGAAATTTAAGATCAGAGCTAGTGTAGATTAAAACGTCATGAGAACTTTTTCTCTTGAGCCCTGTGACTCAGAAGGCGGAAACTTAATCCGATTTCTTTGGCACAAAAGTAGCTGAGATTACAACACTCCCCGCCACCCCGGATGGACCGTTAGTCTGCAGTGTTAACTTCCCAGCTATTACTGGAACTCAGAGTGGAGTGAAGCAACGTGAAATGAAATGTTTTGCTCAAGAACACAACACACCATCAGGTGCAGGAATCGAGCAAATCAGTACAGTTGTTTTTGTTAGGTCATGATTAGGGTACTATTTGTACGAGTTGGGTTCAACGGTTCAACGGTCTCTGAGTTACTGAAGAATAGCGGCATATCTTCTCTGACAAGGGATAATTATCCCAAAACGAGTCTATCAGAGAATTCCTTATTAATTTCAGTTTATTGAAAGAACAATGGGATGGTTTCATATCGCCTGCAATCTTCATAACGAAAGTTTCCAAATAAATAGCTAGATTTATCTTCATTACAAATGTTTCAGATATTCTAAATTATGCTGAGTTATATAGTAGACTCCAGAGGGTACACCAGAAGGCGCGACGCGCTACCAAAAGATTTGGGCATGGTAGATTAGTTTCAGAAACATGGATATTTCTCAATGAAAATTTCACCAAATACCTTTTAGATGGTATAGATTATGATTATATCGGAATTTAATGCGAAAAAAATTTTCAGAGGAGAGGAGTTTCAGATAATTTACATAAGTCGACTTTGCTTCCTCAAAACTTTCAGAAAATATGGACATTTTTCAATGAAGTTTTCTACAAGTAGCTTTTGGTCAATGTTGATTACGATTATATCGGAAATTAAAGCGGAAAAAAAAAATGTTGGGCGTGCATACATACATATTGAAATATCATACAAACTTTTTCCAAATTTCAATTTGGTTGTATATTTGTGATGTGTTAGTATGTATGAGTGAGCGTCACACCCAAATTTTAATTATTATTATTATTATTATTTATCTATTTATATATTCATTTATTTTTTTCTTTGTAACTTAAACCCAACATAATCGCAGTCTACACCTTCCGAAAAGTATCAGTTGAAAATTTCACCCAAAACTAATCTCTTTTCTTTTCTTTTCTTCTTTCTTTCGAAAAGTTACCCGGAAACAAAGTCGGAGGTGGGGGTGAGTGACACACTTGTGTAGGTGTGCCGAATTAATGAGATATAATTTATTTTAAATTAATTTGCTTCGCCAATTACATATCATAGAATTTTAAAAACTGTTATATGCTACCGTTATTATTATCATAAGTAAAAAAAACAAAAAAAACTCACAAAATAATATATATTTGAGAGAGAGAGAGTGGCGTGTAAAAATTTCGTTTCGTCATTTTTTGCTACGTGCTTTTCTGTCTCTCTTCCGCGTTTCGGTTTCGTTTGTGAAGTAACTACTGAAATTTTGATGTAACCACAATGGCATCACTTCCGTTTCCCCTCAGCCAGTTTCAAAGCTTCTATTATTATCTGGAAAAATGTTCCTTTTGTTTAGATTTCTTGGAAATATTTGGGTTGTTGTGTAATATGTCTAAAAGTGGCATTAGACAACTGGAAAGACTCCCAGGTAAACTATGAAATCTATGTTGTTTATTAGCCAATGTGATGTGACTTCAAAAAAACACACAATGCATTAAACACACACACACACACACAAATCCTACTTTCGACGTTGTGTGCGCGTGTGTATATGTATGTGTATATATGTGTGTGTCTGCGCGTGTGTATATGTATGTGTATATATGTGTGCGCGTGTGTATTTGTATGTGCATATGTGCGAGTGTGTATACATGTATGTTTGCGTATGCGTGTATATATCTCTGTGTATATATATGTGTGTGTATGTCTGCGTGTGTATATATGCGTTTGCGCGTATATGTGTGTGTATGTTAGCGTGTGCGAGTTTTGTGCATGTGTTTTGCGAGTCTGTTGTTATGAATGTTTCTATCTTTTGCATGTGATTGTGTGTGTATATATATATATATGTATATGTGTATGTATATATATGTGTGTATTTATGTGCATATGTATATATATATATATATATATATTTATTTGTTCTATGTGCGCGCGTGTAGTTTTTGTTTTAAAAGGAACTACTATTCAACGAGTATATACACACACACACACACACATCCATGTGTGCATACACGTACCGGATAATATTTGTAGTAATTATTATTTATTTCAATTTCTTGATGCAAACCTAAAACTGTATGATTTACTGTTGCCTTTTAAACAATCTCATTGTTTGTTATTAAATAAATCTTTCTTATAAAATCGCAACCAACCTCCGAAAGCATGATAAACAAAAACAAGGCGGCACTTTTCTACTATATATATTTATTATTATTATTACTATTACACCGCATATTAAGCTTTTCTCTCTATTCGTTATTGATTTTTCCCCATAGCTCCCAAGATTGTATGGTATTATATTATTTATAAGAGACTTAGAAATAATAAGAGAAGCGAGTTGTGTCGTTCATGCCCTACTTTTCACCCACCCGACAGTATTTTTGTGTCCCTGTTATTTGTTTAACCCTGGGTCAGATCAAAAGCATTCCATTCATGATTTAGGGTTATTGTCTAAGACTTCAATATCTCTTTTTTTTAAAGATACGATGGTGTGATTTTGGGGAGTTTCTATGTAGTGGTCCCCTCGTTGGTTCATTACAAATTAGAATCGAAACCCAGTTTATAGATTCTGCGGGTTTTTTTATTATTATTATTGTTATTACTGTCATACTGAGTTCAAATTCTGTCGATGTCAACTTTGCTTTTCATCCTTTCGGGGTCGAGTACTGGGGTCGATATAATCGGCTAGTCCCCTCCCCCCAAATTTTCCGCGTTGTGCTTACAGTAGTGAGGGTTATTATTATTATTATTATTATTTTAGGGCGGCAAGCTGGCGGAATCGTTAACATGCGGGGCAAAATGCTTAGCGGTATTTCGCCCGTCTTCAGGTTCTCGGTTCAAATTCCGCTGAGATCGACTTTACCTCTCATCCCTCTGGGTTTGATAAAATACGTACCAGTTGAGCACTGGGTGAGGTGTCGATGTAATGGGCTTACTCGCTTCCTCAAAATTACTCGCCTTTGAAATCATCATCAGGATCGTTTGCACGCCGGACCAAATGCTTAACGGCATTTCGTTCGTCTCTATGTTCTGAGTTCAGTCCCGCCGAGTTCGACTTTGCCTTTCATCCTTCTTGAGTCGATAAATTAAGTACCAGTGAAACACCGGGGTCGATGTAACTGACTAGTCCCCCCTCCCCTCAAATTCGAGGCCTTGTGCTTTTAATAGAAAAGATTAATAATTCAAATATCGCCGAGTTCGACTTGCTTTTCATCTTTCCGGAGTCGATAAAATTAGGTACTAATTGAGCACTGGGGTTTGATGTTGTCGGCTAGCCCCTCCCACCAAATTTGAGTCCCCTTGTGTCTATAGTAGAAAGGATTATTATCATTTATTTATTTATCTACGATGATATTTTCGCTTTGCCGTTTCTCGGGCTGAGATTTGATTTTACACTCGACGTAGTTTCAATTCTCTCTTGGCACCGTTTTTTAACTTAGGACGAGCAAGTCGGGTTATACTTTTGGGAAAGGCATGAACAACACTCATTCTCCTTTACACGAAATTAAAGTGAAACTTGCCTCGTATGTACGTGTTTATACATTTGGATCATAGAGGGGCCGTTGACGATGAACGAAGAAAAATTCACTTGCAGGAAGTTGTTTTTTGTTTAGCCCAGGCCTGCCCTGATCCAGTAGACAAGTCACTTCAGACATTCCAGTTGTGACCATCCTGCCTTTAAAAAAAATTAGTGTATTTAGGGCCACGTTATTTAATGTCTTTCCCTCCTTTAAGAACGGAAGTATGTAAGTTGAGGGATTTGGCGCTATTTCTAACAGATACAACCATCATGCAAGGGTTCCGTTGTTGAATCGAATAGAAAAAAAATTGTTTAGTTTCAGGTTTGTCTTATTGAGTACACCTATGATCAAAAGCGCTCCTGCTGTGACCGTTCCATTTTTTCCAATAATAGAGAACAATACAATCGAGTGTGTCCTTTTTTTTTTATAGATAAGAGTGTTATTTGTGATTGATGTGGCTGCTATTTCTAGCAGATCTAACGACTACGTAGAGACTCCTTTGGTGGCTCGAAGAGAAAAGGAAGTCGTTGTTTAGCCCTCGGTCAGCCCTGAACAGCAGAAACAAGCAGGCCTATAATCATAGAGGTTCCACTCTGAACCATGCCATGTTTATGTATATCAGGATCTACGCTGCAGAAGGAAGTTAATCTGCGAGGAGATTTAGTGGCGAGATAGAGAGATAAATCTGTCGGGCAGTCGAGGTGGTCATCCGGTTTTCAATCCTGGATTGAAGATAGTTTGACTTCATTGACTTCGCCGATGCTTTTTTAGGAGAAGCATAAACGTCACAACAGCGTGCATCCTCCTAAAATACCACAGAGCAGCGTGTACTCGTCAAAACAAAGTGCAAGTAAAAAAGCGCCAACAAAGTTATTTATCTAGAAACGTCAGTGAGTGCGCCCTTTCTCTCTCTGTTTGTTGATGCCATTTGTTCAAAGTTCTCACGATTGTCTTGTTTCTCGATATTTACCATACTCAACCACGACATTTACAATGTTTTTTTTCTCTTTTTTTCTCGTGTGATTGTTCCGTTTGTTGGGTTTACATTTTCAAGAAAAGTTCTTTTTATCTTTTCCGCCCTCGAAATTTAAAACAAAAGGCCATGTCATGTGTTACCTGTATAAATTTATTTAGTGTGTGACATAGCAACGATAACGACTTCAGCGCGGGGGAGGGGAGCAAAAAGAAACCCTACCGCTATTCATGTTCCCAAGCACATGTGGACTTATCCCACCCACTCGCCCACATTTTATTATAGCTCTTACCACAAACCAGTATTGTTGTTAGAATAACAGTTATAATTATAATTGCTAGCGATGACAGTATTAGTAGGAGCCATACAGTGCTGTTCTTAGTTTACACCTCTTTTATGTATCGAGTTCAAATCACGCCGGGTTTTGATAAATTAGTACTCTGTCATGCGCTAGTGACGGGGGTTGATTTACTCTTTCACTCCACCCTCTTACATCCCAAAATGTTTGGCCTTGTAACTAGAAATTACAGGTAGTATCGCGTTGCATCTCTCTCTAGGTTTCTAGTTCAGTTCCCGCCAGAGTTCATTTTGCTTTTCATTCTTCCTCGGTTGATAAAATAAATACAAATTGAATAACTGGGTCGATATAACCGAGTGCAGGGGGATATCCATTACGTTTGCATAGTGGCCTGACTGGCTGTTAAATAAGAGGAAGTTCCTGGACAGTGTCCACCTATGGAAACTAAGTGGCTCTGCATTCAAAAGGATACACAACTTGTCTGTTGGTATAAATAATTTATCTTATTATGCAGTTGATCTGAAAGAAGATAAAATTTGATATATGATATTCATATAACAATTTATTTATGATATAAATTTATGGTTTTATACTTTATTCCAGTATACTCTCACAACATCTGCATGCACAGAATCATACCTTTCCCCCCTATAAAACCACCTTCAGTAAGTGTTTGATGAAACATACTATATTTGTTTGTTTTTACAAAATATACTTGTAAGATAGGCAACTGTGCTGATAGGGGAGGTCTATTTAATCAACAATACCTCTTCAAAATGTGTTTGCCTTGTGACAAGAAATTATTATGCCAACAGACGATAATATTGATAATAATAATCGTTTCTATTATAAGCACAAGTCCTGTAATTTGTTGGGGGTGGGCTGCTTGATAGCATTGATCCCAGTGTTCAGTTGGTATTTTCTTCATTGGCCTCGAAAAAATGAAAGGCAAAGTTAACCAGCAAAATTTGAACTCAGAATGTAAAGTTGGACAAAATACCACTAAGCATTTTGCCCAGCATGCTAACAGTTCTGCTAGCTTGCCACCTTAATAATAATCCTCCTCATCATCATCGTTTAACGTCTGCTTTCCATGCTAGCATGGGTTGGACGATTTGACTGAGGACTGGCAAGCCAGAAGGCTGCACCAGGCTCCAATCTTATCTGGCAGAGTTTCTACAGCTGGATGCCCTTCCTAACGCCAATGGTTTCAAATTTTGCCACTAGGGCAGCCATTTTAGGGGAGGGAATGAGTCGATTACATCAACCCCAGTATTTCACTGGTACTTAATTTATCGATCCCGAAAGGATGAAAGGCAAAGTCGACCTCATCCTTTCAGAGTTCAGGATGTAAAACTTGTGTATTTGGATATGATACTTTATGTTACTGCAATCAGCCACCAGGGTAGTGCATCCTCGTTTATGGTTTTATTACCATCCATTCATTACAAATGGTTGATAGGTGGAGGAATAGTTAACATTCCTTTCATTTTCCATGGGAAATTTTGAGTTAGATAATCAATCCTTTAGAATTCAAGATTATTATATTTAATGCAATGCTTGTTTATTCATATTGTTTTGAATTAATTGTGCTCAGGATTCCAGTGATCTGCTTATTTAGTTTTAGAATGGCATTGTAGGGTTGGTGTAAAAAGTCATATCTTGCCAGTTTCAACATGAGACAGGTTAAATATTTTGGCCTGATATGGCTGATTTGAATGCTAAAGGGTTAAAAAATGTCTTTTACAGGTAACACAGTCATTAAATAATGTAAGACATATATCAGATTTGGGTTTTGTATACTGAGGAAGGAGATATGCTGTGACCTCTCCACAAAACTGTCAACATACTGCAAGCAATATTTTATGTGTGCTAACAGGCTGCAGTATTTTGGCTTGCTTACAAGGTAGCAAGCTGGCAAAATCGTTACTGCACCTGACAAAATACTTAACAGCATTTCTTCTGACATTACATTCTGAGTTTCAATGCAGCCTAGGATGATAAAATAAGTACCAGTTGAGCACTGGGGTCGATGTAATTGACTTAACCCGTCTCTGAAATTGCTGGCCATGTGCCAAAATTTGAAACCAATATTTTCATTTGTTTACAGTACTTTATTATAAGTATCAATTATTGTGCCTAGTGGACTTATCTGGCTCTGTAACCTACAACACAGTCTCCCATCTATATCTGGCTCTGTAACCTACAACACAGTCTCCCATCTGTAATACAGCAGCATTAGACCCGTGCTTCAGGGCAGAAGAGTTAAGACCAAATTTTTTGATACATCATCGTCATCATCATTTAATGTCCATTGTCCATGCTGGCATGGGTTGGATGTCCTTCTTAATGCCAACTGCTTTACAGAGTGTGTTCAGTGCTTTTATGTGGCGTCACATGGGTGCTTTTACATGGCACTTTCATGAGTGCTTCCCACCACCAGCAGGATTGGTCTTAACTTTTCTGCCCTGGAGCACGGGTCTTCTTGAGTACAGCAAGTGTGTTTGGGTCTCCTTGTCTTGATATCTTGTAATAGTTGTAAATGATTGTCAGTGTCATACGAACACTGTTGTTCATTTTCCAGTATTCTGCAAGCATGTGTCTGACCATGAGGAAATTTTATCTTGCTTGGAAACAGATGAGGGTTGACAATAGGAAGGACATCTGTCCATAGAAAATCTTTCTCAGTTAACTCTGCCTGACCCATGCAAATATGGAAATGTGGATGTTAAAAAGTTTGATGATAAGGAAAACTGTTTTTCACTCACTTTTATATTTACTTTGCATATTTCACAAATAAAAAATCACTTTGTTTAGGAAGATGCAAGCATATAAGCAATATGCAATGAATGCTTGAAAATTAACCTTGTATCTAATCAAAATAAATTACTTTTATTGTATAACCACAGGCTACAGATATTTTAGGGGAGAAAGACTTTGTAAATTAGAAAAGTTTGCATGGATCTGAATGGGCATCAGGGATGTAAAATGATCTGGTTCATTATAAATGGGGATTTTGGAAACCATTATTACGGATCTGGTATCATAAAGTGCTATAATGAGTAATTTTTATTTGGTGTAAAACAGTTATTATAGAAAATGTATAAAATGTATAACGTCTGCCTTCCATGCTGGCATGGATTGGACAGTTTGTCAGGAGCCTACTCCAGACTTCTGTGTCTGTTACATGAGCCAAAATGAGGATAACTCCGTAGAGTGTCATTGACAGCAAACCACAATATACATAGATTGGAATTGGACCCCTAGACCTGTGAAGCACCTGGACAAATCAATGCACTGGACCCTATATTATTTGTTGACAACAAACCACAATATACATAGATCAGGCTCGCTAGACCTGTGAGGCACCTGGGCAAATCAATGAATTGGACCCTGTAGTATTTATTAACAGCAAAT
>NC_069001.1:32721297-32725029 GCF_001194135.2 Octopus bimaculoides
GACAGCAAACCACAATATACATAGATTGGAATTGGACCCCTAGACCTGTGAAGCACCTGGACAAATCAATGCACTGGACCCTATATTATTTGTTGACAACAAACCACAATATACATAGATCAGGCTCGCTAGACCTGTGAGGCACCTGGGCAAATCAATGAATTGGACCCTGTAGTATTTATTAACAGCAAATCACAATATACATGGAACACAGATGTTAAAAAAAATAAGGATGGTTACATCGAATAATGTAATTCTAGAGACACAAAAAGACAGGTTGGTCATGGGTGGAAAGCTTTTGCTCACAGGTCTGCTCCATCAAAGCTGACTGGGAACTAAGCAACAACAACCAGAACCACCATCGTTAAATGTACTAACTAATTAAACAAAAGAGTGTTATCTTGTGTTTTGAAATGAATGGAAGAAGATCTGAATGTTAAATGGTGCTTATTAATAAATAATTGTAATAACATGCAGTCACATTATTGATGTATTAGCTTTGTGATTGCCTGGCTTAAACGTATGAAATCAATTTCTAATTAAATGGCTGTATATTACGGCTAAGTGGTTAATAATTAATGCTTCCTATTTATTGCTTGTAATTATATCTCCTTGCATATAAACTCACATATTTTATTGATATGAAATCATATATAATACAGGCATATTTTATGTGTTGACCTTCATTATACTGCCCACCCCTCCTACACACACACATGCACACACACACACATACGTTCTTTACTTATGAAAGCTATTGATTAATTAATGTTTGGATCCAAATCGTCTCTGATCGAGCAAACAAATCAAAATCAAAGACAATCAAACCATGACCGCCCCCCCCACCAGCATGGTTGTGTGGTTAATAAGCTCACTTTGCAATCACGTGGTTTCAGTTTCAGTCCTAGTGCACATCCCTTGGGCAAGTGTCTTCTACTTTGGAGCTGGGCTAACCAATGCTTGTGAGTGCATTCAGTAGATGGAAACTGTGTTGAAGTCCATTGTGTATACACACACACACACACACAAATATATGTTTGTGTTTGGTTGCCCTGCCCCTATCTGTTTGACAACTGGTGTTGGTTTGTTTATATCCCTGTAATAGTGGTTCAGCAAAAGAGACTGATAGAATAAATACTAGACTTACAAAAAAAAATACTGCAGTCAATTTGTTTTATTAAATTTCAAGGTCGTGCTCCAGCATGGCTGCAGTCCAATGAGTGAAGCAAGTGAAAGATAAGAGATATATGCTTTGAACTACATTACTGACTGTGTCCTTTAAAACAAGGTGTGGTTTGAGAGAGTTCTGACTGTTGATCCTGTCAGGTTGTGTAATCACTTAAAGGCTTCCTAGTTGACTCATTTTAGGTTAGCACAAAGTTCTCAAGGAGCACTTTGTGACCCACTTTTGAAAACCACTTCACTGTTATTAAAGTCATTTAGAAATGTACAAGGAGGGTGTGTGTGTGCTGAAGAGTTCTTGACCTTGGGTAAAAGAAAATACAGGAGGATCAGTTAATTATGATTTTATGCAACATATTCCCCTCTCAGATTCACACACCTATTGCAGCAGTCCTTCAGTTTTTCTAAACCCTGTAAAAGAACTCGGAAGGTTGGGCCTCCAACCAGGCCTTTTGCAATATCCTTAAAGCCAGGAACTTTTCAGCAGTTCCTCATATATTTATATACATACAAGTGGGTGTTGAAAAGTTCCTGGCTTCGGGTGAAAGAAAATCAGAGAGGATCAGTTATGATTTTGTTCAACATATTCCCCTCTCAGATTCATACACTTACTGCAGTGGTCCTTCAATTTTTCTAAGCCCTGTAAAAGAACTCGGAAGGTTGGGACACTGTCTTTAAGGGTTTAGTTGAATAAATTGACCCTAGTACTTACTGTTCATGAGCCTGGTACTTACTCTGTCAGCCTCTTTTGCTGAACTACTAAGTTACAGGAACATAAACAAACCAACACCAGTTGTGTATATATTATATAAAAAGATGTTGTGTACATACGGATTAGTTTGGATTTGTATGTAAATATATTTATATATATATATATAGGTGTAGGTATGGTTGTGTGGTAAGAAGCTTGCTTCCCAACCACATGGTTCCTACCTTGGACAAGTCTCTTCTACTATATAGCTTAAGACTATAGTCTCAAGCTGACCAAAGCCTTGTGAGTGGATTTGGTAGACAGAAACTGAAAGTAGCCGGTCGTGTGTGTGTGTATAATATGTTTATCGCCACATCAATATGGCTGTTCTGTAAAAATCGACGTTACTTCTGTTTTTAACCCCAGGAAGAGCCTCCTCCAGCTGGTTATCAATGCAATCTGCACCCAGTATATATTGCAAGCAGGGGAGAG
Source organism: Octopus bimaculoides (assembly GCF_001194135.2). Lineage (NCBI taxonomy): Eukaryota > Metazoa > Mollusca > Cephalopoda > Octopoda > Octopodidae > Octopus > Octopus bimaculoides. The sequence goes on from NC_069001.1 coordinate 32,723,663, forward strand.
AACTCATACTATCTTCTAGCAGACGACGTCTGCACTCCAATGACTGAAACAAGATACACACACACACACACACACAGAAATGTTATGGGCGTGTATGTGCATATGTGTGCACAAACTAGGAGTACAATCTAAAGAAAAGAGCATTCAACATGTGGAGATTAACTTTAAATCGGATCTGCATTACTACATGTTTCACGAATGTTTTAAAAAAACATATTTGTTAGTTTAGGTGCAATAAGAGTGAATGATAAGGTATCCATTCTAAATGAGGCTGATGGTCATTATAAGATGGGTTAAAGTTCATTTTCGTTGAACGTTTTGGTCCATGTGGCGCTGTTAATGATTATTTGATAACTATCAAATGTATTGTGATTACCGGTTACTGCTACATGGGAAGCAACTCTGATGCATTACATGCGAGTAGTCTCCCGTGTTTTCATTAGAAATAATAGTGAAATTCAGAATTTCAATAAAATAAATAGAATAGGTTTGACGAATAGTGACTTAGGATTGATGTATAATGCGTTGAGGGTCCACCCAGAAACTGAATCACCACTATTTTTGTCTCAATCCTGCTCCACCTGATACTACCGTCCCCTTTTCTAAATCATGAATAGTTATGTAGACAGCTCCTTCATCATCATTGTTTAACATCTGCCTTCCATCCTGGCATGGGTTGAAATGTTTGACAGGAGCTGGCCTGGTCGGAGCCTGCACCAGACTTTTGTGTCTATTTTGGCATGTTTTTTTTACAGCTGGTTGCCCATCCTAACACCAACCACCCAGCACAAAAATACCTGTTCTGTTCTGGCCCTTTCTTTAATACTGCAACTCCTTCATCTCTTTGTAATAAAGCTTTGGCCATCATGGTTTGTAGTCTTGCAAACTGCTTGGAGACCTCATTAGTGCTGGTGCTACTAGAAAAAAACCCAGTACATGCTGTAAAGTGGTTGGCTTCTGGAAGAGCATCCGGCCATAGAAACAAGGCTGAATTATGACCCTCAGAGATTCTAAACACTTAAAAGATTTAGGTGCCCATATTCTTTTACTTGGAAAAAAAGGTTTTGTATCCATGTATAACAAACACCCATATTTTTTAAACTTAATTTTTGACACAAAAGGGTTCCTTATACACATTAAAATACGGTATTTATATATATATATATATATATACGACTGGCTTCTTTCAGTTTCTGTGTACCACATCCACTCACAAGGCCTTGGTTGGCCTGAAGCTATAGTAGAAGACACTTGCCCAAGGTGCCACGCAGTGGAACTGAACCCAGAACCATGTGGTTGAGAAGCAAGCTTCTTATCACACAGCCATGCCTGCACCTATATATGTAAGAAGCTTGCATCATAACCAC
>NC_069001.1:32725468-32726781 GCF_001194135.2 Octopus bimaculoides
GCGTGTGTGTGTGTGTGTGTGTGTATATATTATATGTGGCGTTAGGAAGGGCATCCAACTGTAGAAACTCTGCCAAATCAGATTGGAGCCTGGTGTAGCCATCTGGTTTCACCAGTCTTCAGTCAAATTGTCCAACCCATGCTAGCATGGAAAGCAGACGTTAAACGACGATGATGATGATGATGATATATAATGTCCTCCATGTAAACAAGCTGCTTTACTTAGCAGGTTGTTCATTCATACCCACCTTTTGTCATTTGTAATCAACACTTTACATTTATTACTTGGAAAGAAGAAAAAAAAAAGAAGGTAAATGCCAACGTATTCTCATGGGCTTTACATAATTGCTGCATGTCTTTTCCCTCTGTCACAAAACCATTAGTCTCTGCTCTGTCTGTCAAACTGCTGTCTATCAGTCACTCAACTGTTATGTACTTCTGTAACACCACACATCCACGCACATCTTCCTCTTCAGCTACTGACATTACTGCATCACTCAATACCTTACTTCTCCTCTTCCCCCACCCCACCTACAGATCTACCCCCACACTTCTACTATCTAGTTCTGCCAAGTTGTTTTACTTTGTCACTTTATCAATGATTTTTAACTAGTTCTAAAATTGTATTCCATTCAGTGTTTCCTACTTTCTATTTTATACATTGACAGTTTGTTGTAAGGGGAGAGAGAGAGAGAGAGAGAGAGAGAGAGCACAAGCAACCAACCTTATGTAAAATCAAATTTATTACTTAGTGTTTCTTTTGTTTTATAATATTAACCTCCCCCCCACCCTTTACTGAATGTTGGTACTCATATATTGCATCACAACTCATACAAAACAAACTACTGTTTTTTTTTAGTCATTGAGGGAGCCTCTTCACTTAAGAGGAATAATAGCCAAATTGTCCTTGAACAGTTTTAAATAAAGAAGGTTACATTGGGCATTGTAGCTTCCTCTGTGGAGGCACAATGGCCCAGTGGTTAGGGCAGCAGACTCGCGATCATAGGATTGCGGTTTCGATTCCAAGACTGGGCGTTGTGAGTATTTATTGAACGAAAACACCCAAAGCTCCACGAGGCTCCGGCAGGGGATGGTGGCGAACCCTGCTGTACTCTTTCACCACAACTTTCTCTCACTCTTTCTTCCTGTTTCTGTTGTGCCTGTAATTCAAAGGGTCAGCCTTGTCAAACTCTATGTCACGCTGAATATCCCCGAGAACTACATAAAGGGTACACGTGTCTGTGGAGTGCTCAGCCACTTGCATGTTATTTTCACGAGCAGGCTGTTCCGTTGATCGGATCAACTGGAACCAAC
>NC_069001.1:32726791-32727585 GCF_001194135.2 Octopus bimaculoides
ATCGGATCAACTGGAACCAACCAACCAACCAACCAACTGTAGCTTCCTCCATACAAAGAAAGATAGGATGGTCATACTGTATTGTCTTTGATGATAGGTCTGCCTTGTTAGGGTTGACCTAACTATTATCTATCCCTTACACACACACACACACACACACACACACACACACAACTTCACTTAAATTCTCTTTTATAAAATGTCATTTCACCAGCCAGGAACATTTATTTACTTTAACCCTTTAGCATTTAAACTGGCCATATCTGGCCCCAAATATTCTCCCTTGTTTTATGTTCAACCAGATTCAGCTTCTCACACCTGCCCTGTAATGTCATTCTAAAAACATACAATCCCCTCATTGAAATCTCGAAGCTATGAGATTATTGCATGATTAATTCAAAACAATTTGAATAAATATTGCATTTGACAGTAATCTGAATACTAAAGAGTTAAGCTAATTACTTTGCTTTGATCCCCTTCGGTCATGAATGACTATGGGACTGCAACTAGAAAGTTCTTCGAGGTACAAGTCTGGGCAAGGTTGTTTTTATAGAAGACCAGCAGTCGCCCATGGATACCAGCCTCTCTTTTCCATGCCACCAATGTTATCCAAGGGAAAGGCTAAAGGCCTTCATAGTTTGGCACCAGCTGAGTGAACTGGAGCAACGTGAAATGAAGTGTCTTGCTCAAGAACACAACACACAGCCCAGTCCAGGAATTGAACTCACTACCTCATGATTGTGAGCCCTATACTCTAACCACTGAACCATGAGCCTTCATTTTACTCTGCCTTC
>NC_069001.1:32728000-32730327 GCF_001194135.2 Octopus bimaculoides
GTGTATATAGTTTTATTGAGTATGTATGTATATATATATATATATATATATATATATATATATATATATATATGTGTGTGTGTGTGTGGATAGGCAGATACGACAGTCTTCCACACAGTTTCTATGTACCAGATTCACTCACTGGGCATTAGTCAGTCTGGGGCTGTAATAGGAGACAGTTGCCCTAGGTGCCATGCTTTGAGACTGAACCTGAAACCTTGTGACTGCAAAGCAAGCTTCTTAGCCATTCAGCTTAACATTCTCTCCTTCCCTCCTCCAGTTGATGACTGATTATTTGGGCTTGAAACAACTGTCCCATTGTCATCAAATTCCAAAACAAGCAAAGCCAGTTGGTTGGTGTGGTGGAGGGGGGGGGCGTCTGTTTATAATAGCACCCTTTCCACACTACCTCCTCCTCCTCCTCTCTCTATTTCTCTGTCTCTTTCCTCTGTTTGATGTCTGCTGATTTGATGTGTCACTTCCTGCCAGGGAACACTTGTTTTTCTTAAACCTGTCAGCTATTCAGTAACTAACCACAAAACTTTACATCTTCATCATCCAAGCCTACCACGGGACCACAAGTTAAATGTGATGTTAACTGAAATCCCTGGGAACAAATTTTTTATGTAAAGTCTTATTTACTTTCAGAGTAATAATCCTTTATGTGGGCTGAGCTAACAAGGGGGGCAGTGGGACTGTATGTGAGTGCTTGATTTGCTAGAAATAGCAGCTAAATTTCCTCAAAACACATCCTACTGTTTGCAGAAAAAAACGAAAGAACATTTTAGATAATATAGTCCTAGATACATTTATGTTTGAAAAAAAAAAAATGGTTGAATATGAACTGGAATGTGTCTGATCATAGATCAGTTGAGTCTCACTCGGGGTTTATTTAATAAAAGCAAATCTCTATGAAAAAGTATTATTCTTTTCCTTGTTTAAATTATCTAAACAACAGACTTGGCTCTGTCTATCTGCCTGCCTGTCTGCTTCTTTCTTGGTCTGTCTCTTTCTCCCCCCCCCTCTCTGTCTGTCTATTTTATTTTAAATACAGCTGACCTAATAGTAATCTCTTACACTGGCACAAGGCCATAACTTTGAAAGTGAGATGTGGTGGATTATCTCTTATCTGTCTTAACATTATAATTAAATCCAAAGCTAAATACCTGCCCTTTAAAACAATTCAGGACATAGAAATAGGTGGCATTTATGTTTCACATTCTTTAGTGATGGTTACAGAATGATAGTAGTTATCCTCCTCATCGTCATCATCATCATCAACAACAACATCTTAGTAGTCATCATTTTAACGTTCGCTTTTCCATGTTCGCATGGGCCAGACAGAATTCATTGAGGCAGGTGTTCTATGGCTGGATGCTCTTCCCGGTGCTAAACCTCCCCAGTTTTCCAGTAAAGTAACATTTCTTTATGAACAGACGTTTTGATGGAAGATTGGAATCAAAGGACACTGCTTGTATCACTCAATGCTGAGTGTCACAGAATGCATCCAATTGTGGCCTCTGGCCTCACCATCTCCTGTGAAACTGTCCAACCCATGCCAGCATGGAAAATGGACATTAAATGACGATGATGATGACATACATATATGCACATACACATTTACAAAATTATTAGAACTATGGAGTTGTGGTTACCCAAGTAAGAATGTTGGTCAAGTGAGGGATGTTACAGAGCAAAAGTTGGTACAGATATCAGTAGTTCCTGCTGAACACTTAAAACTTGATGGATTTTGTCTGATGTTACCACTGTATGCTTCTTATATGATTTTTTTATATGCTTCTATGAATATGTATATTGCTCAATTTAAACTGAATGAGCCCCTAAACTATTTAAATCTAGCCTTTCAAAAAATTCCACTAGGAAACTCTTAACAAAAATTGAAGATCTATATAACTTTTAGTTATTTTAAGGCTTCTGCATGTTGTGAGGCCCTAAATTGTAGTTTGGCCCCAACCTTAACTGCACAATCATGCCTGTGTGTACATATTTATATGATTCGAAAACGAAGTCGAGCATTTGATGTGATGGCAGAGCATTGATTGCACAAGTTCTGCTGGGCCTCACATGTTGCAAGGTTTACAGACAGATTACAGGTAGATCTGTGTAGTTGCTGAGTGGTATCTACGAATTTGGAAAAGACCACTTGGAAGGACTCTACGATGATGGGGGAGATGATTTACTTAAGCAATTTGGGTCAAGATTGAAAAGAATGGTACGATCAAGATAGAATTTGAAGTGTGTTGTAACCAGTAGTGTATAACAGGATCTGATAATCTGGTCGATACTGTGATATATATATATATATA
>NC_069001.1:32730500-32735822 GCF_001194135.2 Octopus bimaculoides
TAAGGGTATCGTGAAAGGCCTGGCTGGAGGCCCAACCTTCCAAGTTCTTTTACAGGGCTTAGAAAAATTGAAGGGCCACTGCAATAACTGTATGAATCTGAGAGGTGAATATGTTGATTATAATTATATTTTAATGTATTTTGTTTTACCCAAAGCCTGGAACTTTTCAGTACCCCATCATATATTTGTGTGTGCGTGTATATGAGAGAGAGTTTTAGATATTTTAGAAAATGTCATCATGGAAAGATGAGAGAATATCCATTGTTCTAAAAATATGTTACAGTGCTAAAATGTCTTTTTTAAATCTTAAATGTCAGCATCTGTTTTGGTTGTCGTTTGAAATTAATTACCAGCCAACAAAAATGATTAATTTTCTTTTATCTTGTTTATCCAAGTTATTATTTTACGTGTGGTGAAACAATGATTTGTGTGGCTTCCATGATGTGGTGGTTGGTGGCAAAAGCTCTCTTTTGACTGTCATCATCATCATCATTTACAACCACAGTTGTAAAACAGATTTTTTAACCACACACTCATGCTTGTTGATAAATCTTTTTTTTTTTAATTTTTGCGTTTGGCACAAACCAAGAAGTGAGAATTAGGCCACAAAACAGCCCCAAATTCCACTCAGATAATTGCTAGAGTTCAAGGAGATTAAGTTGATTTCTGTGTCAGTAAGTGTCAGAAGATATTTCTTCTCTTCTTAAACGCCAACAAACCAAATTTGGGTTTTTTTTTCCTCCTGTCTTCTTGGTTTCTCTTTCTTTAAGGTGACATTTACACACTTTTGGTTTTATACATCTTTATCAGGTTCAACTTCCCATTGACATTTTTCTATGCTTTCTAGGGAAAAAAACAAAACAAATAAACTTGTTGCAATTTGGTGACATAGCCTTAACTTGAAGCATAAGAGTGCTGAGCTGGGGCAGAGAGTTGTTTTCGTTCAACCCCTGAGAGGATGAAAAGCAAAGTCAACCGTAACAGAATTTGATCTAATACAGGATAATGGTTTGAAATTTAAAATTTTGCCACAAGGCCAACAGTTTTGGGAGAGGGGACAGTAGATTCCATTGACCCCAGTGCTCAATTGGTACTTATTTTATTGACCTTGACGAGATCTGAATTTCAGAGCATAAAGATAATGAGATGCTGCAAAGCATTGTGCCTGACCTGCTAATGATTCTGCCAGCTTGCTGCATCGACCCCACTACTCAACTGGTACTCATTTTATGGACCTCGAAAGGCAAAGCCGACCATGGCAGAATTTGAACTCAGAACATAAAGATGAACGAAATGCTGCTAAGCATTGTACCCAATGTACTAACAATTCTACCAGCTTGCAATCTTCTGGTACAGAATGATAAAGATTTAAATTAAGAAAAAAGAAAAAATGCAATGTGGGACATGAAGTTTTTTTGTTTTTTTTTTCCAGTGTTTTTTGTGTGTCTTATTAAAGTAGAAACTATCAGCTTAACCTTTTCAATGCCAACTTGCTTAACTGAAACTACCTTTGCTTACATCATACAAAAACCTCTAATTTTGAGGTGTTTACATTTAAATTAAAACATTCCGTTGTAATTTTATGCGAGGACATTTTGATTTAAATTCTCTTCCAAACACTATCTAGACTATGACAAATTATTTTACTATTTTCACTAAATCTCTCCAAATTCTTTGTTCACTGAAATGTATTTCACCACCATCATCATCATCATCATCATCATCATCATTTAACATCTGTTTTCCCTGTTGGCTTGAGTCCAGACAGTTTTATAGGGTCCAACAAGCCACGGAGCTGTATTGAGCTGCAGTGTCAGCTCTGGCATGATTTGTACATCCTGATACTGGCCCTTTCCTGAAGCCAACGATTTAACAGTGTGTACTGAGTGGCACTTTTTAGTGCCATTAGCACTAATGAGTAAAAAGAAAGGAAAAGAACAGAAGGAAAAATGTCCCATTAACTGGGGGAGGGGAGTATTTGAGAGGTGAGGGGGCGGGGTGGTTATTTGCCAGGTATTGAGAGGTCAAGTAACATAGACAGATAAGCCTAGCTGCCATGCTGTAGAGGAGGCACCTGTCTAGCATTTTTGGGGCAGTGGGTAAGTTAGTTATGTTAACCCAATGTTCAACTGATATTTACTCATTAGACTGTGGCCATGCTGGGGCACCACCCTGAATGAATCAACCCCAGTGCTTTTTCTTTTCTTGTTTCAGCCTGCTACTTATTCTGTCAACTCTTTTGCTGAACTGCTAAGTTACAGGGATGTAAACACACCAACACCAGATGTCAAGTGGTAGTGGAAGACAAACACACATACAAAGACACACACACGCATAGATATACATATACCATACACAGATACACACACATATATATACAACAGGCTTCTTTGATTTTCTATCTAAAAAATCCATTCACAAGGCTTTAATCAGCTGAAGGTTATAGTACAAGGCACTTGACCAAGGTGCTATGCAGTGGGACTGAACCCTGAACCATGTTGTTGGGAAGCAAGCTTCTTACCACACAGCCACACCTTTTTTCTTTTTTATCCTATGTTCTTTTTCTGTGTATTGCTAGAACTTGAAGTGATTAAGATAAGATAAATGCCACAGGATTTAATTTGCAAGGTGTGTTGCACCTACCTTGATGCAACGAGAAATCTGAAGTTTGCTTGAGGAAACCAGATATGTGGAAGTTTGTTGACTCACCTTTTAGTTACTAAAAATATCCATTTGAAGCATGTGGTGGTGTTAGCTTAGTGTTATTGACAATAAACGAATACAAATATGTTGATTACGACTTGACTAGTAAACATTTAAAATGTTTCTTGTATCCTGTTTATGTTGTAAAAAAAAATCTATAATTTATAGGCGTAGGAGTGGCTGTGTGGTAAGTAGCTTGCTTACCAACCACATGGTCCCAGGTTCAGTCCCACTGCGTGGCATCTTGGGCAAGTGTCTTCTGCTATAGCCTCGGGATTTGGTAGACGGAAACTGAAAGAAGCCAGTCGTATATATGTATGTGTTTGTCCCCCCAACATTGCTTGACAATCGATGCTGGTGTGTTTATGACCCCGTAACTTAGCAGTTCGGCAAAAGAACCGATAGAATAAGTACTAGGCTTCTAAAGAATAAGTCCTGGGGTCGATTTGCTCAACTAAAGGTGGTACTCCAGCATGGCCACAGTCAAAAGACTCTCCTATTTATATATACAGACTTCATAGTGTTTCTGCACCACCTCATTTCCTAGTTGAAATACCTTAATGCCATCAACGGTATGAATGAAGCCTGTGGTAGTGTGTGTGTGTGTGTGCATGTATATTGTGTGTGTGCATGTATATTGTGTGAGTGTATGTTTGTGTCTCCTTGTACCTGATAGTGCATGATAGTTGTAAATAAGTTGACATTGTCATACAAACTGTTACCATTCATTTCCAGTATTCTGTGAAAACATATCCAGCCATGAGGAAATATTTCTTTGCTTAAAAATAGGTGAAGGTTGGCAACAGGAGGAGCATTCAGCCCTAGAAAATCTGCCTTAGTAAACTCCATCTGACCCAAGCGAGCATGGAAAAATAGATAGTGAATCAATAATGGTGATGTGTGTGTAATGCATGCACACAAACACACATACTCTCTCTCTCATCAAAATACCTCACTGTGACCTTCAACTGTTAAAAACTAAACACAACAACGGAAGTATGTGAAGCATTTACTTTTGCAAGTCATATAAACATGGTTCCTCACAAATGCAATCAAATAAAAACAGCAAGCTGTGCAGACATCACCATGTATTGGTTATGGACACTGAACAAACAAACAGACATTGCTGACTGGCCAAAACAAGAGAGAAAGGCAAAAGTGACAGAGTGACATGAATGACTCCAGAACGAAAATGTAAAACTATGATATAAATTCTTTAACTCTTTTATGACCAAATAGGTACAGGTGTGGTGATGTGGGTAAGAAGTTGTCTTCCTAGCACTTATTCTTTGCAAGTCTAGTACTTATTTTTGCCAAACCGCTAAGTTACAGGAGCATAAACACACCAGCATTGGTTGTCAAGCAGTGGCAGTGGGAGGGGCGGTCAAACACGTATACACACACACACACACACACACATACACACACACACAGCAGTGTTCTTTCAGTTTCTGCCTACCAAATCCACTCACAAGGCTTTGGTCAGCCCAAGGCTATAGTGAAAGACACTTGCCCAAGGTGCCACACAGTGAGACTGAACCCAGAACCATGCGGTTGGGAGGAAAGCTTCTTACCACACAGCCGTGCTTGCACCTATATGTTTAAATTAATTTTGAGAATAATAATTTGGCATAATTTTGTAAAATAACTAACTTTTGCATGATTAAACTTTAATTAACTTTTTTGCTAACAAGCCACATTGGTTCTATGATACAGTTTCCCTGTTTTAAAGTTATCTGAATAAAGATTTGCCATCTAAAATTCCGCATTGATTTATCTTCCAAATACCACAACAATGTGGGTTATTTCAACCATTCATATTATTCTGTCTAATGTAATGTTTATTCTTGTTATTTTCAATTAATCATGCATTATCTCATAGCTTCAAGAGTTCAATGATAGGATTGTTTTTGTTGTTGTTTTTAGCATGATATTGCAGGGTAGATGTGAGAGAGATTAATCAGATTGAACATATAAGAAGGGAGAGTATTTAGGCTGGGTATGGCTGGTTTAACTACTAAGGGGTTAATAAATTCTTTGTTATTTTCAAAATTCATTGCCACAAATGCAGTGTGTTATTTCAATAGAGACAGTCAGATTGGAGGGGCTTTTTGAAAGACATTAGGTAGATTAAGGTATCAATATAAAACTGTTAAGATGTATTTTTAGGATAAAACTAGTAGAAATGATGGGTTTGTTGAAAGGGGAGGTAACTTATATCTGTTATTAGAGGAAAATAACTTTTGTAGGTGTGATGGTGAATGTATAATGAAATCTCTCTCTATCTCTCTCTCTCTCTCTCTCTCTATATATATATATATATATATGTATATATGCACATATATTATATACACACGTGTGTGTGTATATATCTATATACATATATATACACATGTGTGTAATTCTTCGAAACGCCGGTGTTTTAATGGTGACAGCTGATGAAGGAGATGTTTCTATGTGGCTTGCTTGTTTGTTGTACCTTGTTTATCATTTTGTCCATGTTCTTTTGCCACGTCATGTACCCAGTTATGTATCTATATGTACATGTAGATGAAGGTATGTACATACATGTACATATATATGCATATACTCATATATATATATATATATATATATATA
>NC_069001.1:32735888-32740570 GCF_001194135.2 Octopus bimaculoides
GTGTTTTTCTCCTTATTTCTTTCTGTTGAAGAGCGTAGCTCGAAACGTTAAAGACTTTCTCTATTCCCGAGCGTTAAACTAATACATCCATTTGTTGATTACACCACCTGTCCTCGTCTGTTGTTTTTTTTCGTAAATTCTCCCATATATACATATATACACACACACACACACACACACATATATATATTTTTTTCTCTTATATTTTCAGTTCTTCCCCAGACTACCATCAAATCTCATTTTTGTTGAAGCAAAAAAAAAGTAAAAACCTTAAAAAAAAAACCTAAGCTAACTTAACCAATTAAAAACAAACAAGCAAAAAAAAAAAAAACCAACCCTGTGGTCTGACATTATACGATGCAAGCCTCAACACCTGTTCAACCTCGTCGTAGTTCAACAAGGTCGATAAAACGGAAAAAATTTGACGACGAGCTTGTGGAGAGTAGCCTTGTAAAGTCTGACCGGGGCCGTTTCAAGACTCTTCCTGTTATTGAAAAACCTGAACCGAACCCTCCAATTGATACTGTGGTCCCACAACTGCCCGAGAAGAAGAAAGTCACACTACCTCCACCTGAGAAAAAGAAGGTATGTAGTTGATAGATTTTTCCAAACTATTTGTTTCTTTATTCAAAACTGTTTTTCTATGCCAGTTGTGACAAGTTTTGTCTAAGCATGTTTATATGTGTAAAGTTACCTCTTTGAGTCATGCCAGCTCATAAGGGCCAGATTCCAGGTTTCACGGTGATTGCATTCCCCACTGGGACAGGATGCCAGTCCATCACAAGATGACTCCTTTTTACCAGCTGAGTAAACTAGAGCAACATGAAATGAAGTGTTTTGCTCAAGAACACAACACGTCACCTGATCCAGAAATTGAGACCACAATCTTACAATCATGGGACCAACACCTTAACCACTAAGCCACACACCTACTTTATATATGTGGTTAGCTATGAGTATATGCTATTGACGATGCCCAATGAAACAGAAATGTATCTAAAATTCTCACCTAGCAACAGCTGTCTTTAAAAATGTTTATTTTGTTTGCATCTGATCTATACTGTATTTTTAACCACCATGGGAGATATTATCTCTGGATGAATGCTGCAGTAAATTTCCCATTTGCAGCATATTTATACATTAAGTATGATTTCTAAAGTATCTCGACAGTTTTTCTGTAGAAATTAGAGCCAGTACTGAAAGTTAAGTTCGAAATAAGGAGTAATTAACAGTTGACGACTTAGGAGAGGTTAGACATCATTTGGTATTTTGTCCCATACTTGTCTCTCTTTATGTGTTTACGTATTTTTCACTCCTTGGTCATGTCCTGTTCTTAGTGGATATTTTTTGATAATTCGCCCTGTACTTATCACTCGTGTTTCAAACCAACTACAAGCTTTTTGAAATTATTTTTGAATGATAAACTTTTAATAACCACACTGTTCCAAAATAGACTATCGATACATTATCTTCTAAGAGAACCTGGAACCATCTGATTGGAAAACAAGCTGCTTCACCACACAGCCATGCCTGCACCTAACATGATGTTCAAAGCTTTCCTTCTTTCCTTTTTTTTTTTTTTTGTTTTAAAATTTCATATTTCCATTCATTCTACAAACTTATACCCTCCATGGAAGAGATTTGTGTTCTCAAATATCTGAGTAAGTGCTGTTGTTCTTAGCTTTTGTGTGTTTCATGTGTTGGGTTGGGTTGAGTTGGTGTCATTTACTCACCAATGACAAAGTTAGTCTATTCATTTAAATGGTTGGGGTTTGTTCTTTTTTGTTTGTTTTTTTTAAAAATCTTATTTTTAGTTTCTGTCTTGATGTAACTTAAATGTAGAAATAATAAATGAAATAATAGAATGATGTTTATCTTGGGTTGGGTGTTAGTGCTAAATTTAGACAAGAGGCTTATAACCTCTTGTGTGTGTGTGATGGGGGTTATGCCACCCATTGAGTGCACGACATTAGAGCTTGGATTTGTCTATGGTTGTAATAATAAAAGCACTACACGAAAATGTGACGAAGCCTCATGAGTCAATAAGGAAATCTTAAACTATTTTCTTGTGGTGCTAAAAATAGCAGCCAAATATATCTTACCTTCTTCAAAAAGAAATGAGACATTGGATAATGTTGGCTTAAGCTGTCTGAAAATAAAATGGAATGGCTATATCTGGAACACCGGTTGTCAAGCTGTGGTAGGGTCACACACACACACACACACGCGCGCGCGCGTGCATGTGCATGCGTGACAGGCTTCTTTCAGTTTCTGCCTACCAAATCCATTCATGAGGCCTTGGTTGGTCTGAAGGTAGAGTAGAAGACACCCAAGGTGCCATGCGCAGTGGGACTGAACCGGAAACCATGGGCCTGGGAATAAAGCTTCTTCTCACACAACCATGCCTGTAAAAATATATTTCATTTCTTTCTTTTTTGTCTTTTTTTCCAGACAACAAAAACAGCAGCCAAAAGGAAACAGAAGCAGAAGGTATTGTGGGTTTTTTACTTTTAATTCTGTTTATTTTATTTTTTATTTTACCATTTTAGATCTTGCTTTAAGTGCAGATATTTGTTCCAATTTACAATATACGTACAATGTTGCTAGAGATTTCACCTTTTGATAATGTGATCAGCAGTTGAGATTTATTCTTCATAGGTGCTGGTCTTTGGATTGGGTTCATGCTAAGATCCTCTTCAAGGCTTTTAGGTGATTACATCAATCACCCACGACTTGATCTCCATAGATTGATAAAATCTATCAATCTGTATATTGAATGGTTGTCTATAGCATAAAGGGGCGCAACTCAGACACGGTCAGTGTAACAAGATGTTTGCTTGGTGCAACAATTTATTGGCAATCTCACACGAATACCCCACCACCACTACCACCTATTATCTTTTATCCTTTCCTTGTTTCAGTCATTAGACTGCAGCCATGCTGGGGGCACTGCCTCGGAGAATTTTTAGTCAAATGAATCGACCCCAGTACTTTTTTTTGTTTTAAAGCTTGGTACTTATTCTTTCGGTGCCTTTTGACAAATTGCTAAGTTATGGGGATGTAAACACACCAACACCAGTTGTTAAGTGGTGGCCACACACACACACACACACAAAACGGGCTTCTTTCAGTGTCCATCTGCCAAATCCACTCACAAGGCTTTGGTCGGTTCAAGGCTATAGTAGAAGAAACTTGCCCTTGCAGTGGGACTGAACATGGAACCATGTGGGTAAGAAGCAAGCTTCTTACTACAGAGCCACACCTACGACTATTTAAAAAGTTTTTTTTTTTAATTTCTTGATAGTCAATATCATCATCATCATCATATCATCATTTCACATCCATGTTCTATGCTGCATAGGTTGGATGGTTTAACAGGGTCTAATGGCTTCCAATAACTGCCTCATGCTCCTGTGTCTTCTTTGAACTGTGGCCATACTGAGGCACTCCCTTCAAGGGTATTAGTCAGTGATAATACTTGATTGGTACTTATTTTATTTTATTTATGAAATGCAAAGTTGACTCTGGTGGCATTTGAACTCAGTATGTAAAGAGATGTAACTAAATACCACAAGGTATCTGTGCAATGTCCTAGTGATGCTACCATCCCACTGTTTCTAGACCATTCTTTGAATATTATTTCATTTGATTTATTTTCTGTATGTAACCAGTTGTCACTTCTTCTCCCCCAGGATGTTACACCAACACCAGTTACAGCTTCCACCAAGGATTTAGGACGATGGAAACCACAGGATGACTTAGCTTTGATTACCGCTGTCCAACAGGTGAGTTACTTTATGCTTATTTAGTCATGTCATTAGCCATGACTAACACACAAACAGGGGCTTTAATCTTGTCAGTTCTCGTATTTCACCAGGTCATAATCATCATCACCACCATCACCATGGTTGTTTTAATGTCCACTTTTCCATGCTTGCATGGATTAGACTAGATTTATCGAGGCAGGTTTTCTACAACTGGGTGCTCTTCCTGTTGTAGACACTCAATTGCTTCCAAGCAAGGTAATATTTCCCTATGACCAAGCATGTATAATTGTGACACTCATTTTTACAACCATCATGTGATGTTAAGACTAGGGGACAAACACACTCACACGCACTCATACACAGCCACAAACATGCACACACGCGCGCCCGCGCACACACACATTGGGTTAACCAAAGCCCTGTGAATAGATTTGATAGAGGGAACTGTCTTATGAGCAACTCATTAGTTTGCCTTGTTAGCGTGGAAGACTGGTAATGAAGAACTTTGTTTGTATGACAATAACGTGCATTTAGAACCATCACATATCAAGACGAGTGTACACACAAACACATACATACATACACATTTATGCATACATGTGCATATGTAAAATTGCTGTCATGGCAGATACCGATGTCACACAAATTGGCACCCATGCTAGTGGCATGTAAACACACCCCGGTGTCATGCAAATGGCACCCATACCAGTGGCACGTAAACGCACCCATTACACTCTCGGAGTGGTTGGCACTAGGAAGGGCTTCTAGCTGTAGACAACCATACCAAATCAGACTGGAGTCTGGTGCAGCCTCCCAGCGTGCCAGCCCAGTCAAACCGTCCAACCCATGCCAGCACGGACAACGGACGTTAAATGATGATATGTATATATTGACAGAAAAATGCACATGCATATA
>NC_069001.1:32740991-32750791 GCF_001194135.2 Octopus bimaculoides
CACACACACACACACACACACACACACACACACACACACACACACACACACTTCCACGCAGTATCTGCCTCCCAAATCAACTCAGAAGGCTTTGGTTGGCCTGGAGCTATAGAAGACACTTACCCAAGATACCACATGGGACTGAACTCAAGACTGCATGATTAGGAAGCAAGCTTCTTAACCACACAGTCACATCAAATCCTTGATGCTCACCGAGGCATTGAATTTTGTTGTTTTCTTCCCACAAGTGCGCAGTATTTAAAGCATTGGGAGTTATCAATGATTTACTGGAAATTATGACATTCATGCATTTCCCAAGAGCATTAGTAACATATAATAGAAATACAATAGCCAAAATAATTACAACTGGGAATTAAAACTGTTGTTGTTGCTAAGTTGACCCACAAACAGCTTTATTGACTATGTCTGTGTCATTTACCATTTATAAATATTAAATTTCCTTCAAAATTTCTCGTCATCTTCTAGCTACCCAACCAATTTCATGAAAACAACCTTGTTTCTTCATCTGCTGTCAACATTAAATGTTTTACTAGTGAAAGGTTAGAAATATAAAAGCATGAAGTCTGTTGGATTAGATTGAAATCAAGCAAAATCAAAATAGATTTATTGCCATTTAGTCTTTTAGCATTTAAACTGGCCATTTAAATATTCCACGTGTTTTACGTTCAAACTGACCAAATTCAGCCTCTCACACCTACCATAAAATGTCATTCTAAAGATATACAATCAAACAATTGAGATCTAGAAGCAGTGAGGTAATGCATGATTAATTCAAACTAATTTGAATAAATAAGTATGCTTCACAGAATAAAAGAGTTGAAAGTGATTGTTGTGGTAATAATATTGCTTCTGTCACAGTTAATTATTTTTTAATAAGCCCACTGGCTATTTATGACTCCAGTGCCTAATCAGGCTTTGAGATTCTATGTATATTGTTATCTCTAGCTTTCGGGTGTCTACCACTGACAAGGACAAGGAAGGCTGAAATCACGTGATCTGGTAGGCTTGGAAGTGATGGCAGGTGATTATCTCTCAGTAGTAATGTAAGCACGAGTGCTTATATGCACCACAAGTTCATATGAGAATCTCTCTCATGGTAAATAACACAGCATCCACTTTTAGGTGGGGATAAATATTACTTTTTGGTATTAATACTGCTTCTGTCACTGTTGATTATAAATTAGATTTCTTTCTAGAAATATTAACTTTTTTTTCGTTTTTACGATAATGTTTCTTGCTGATGGTTTTGTTAATATTGGTTACATTTGCAATGAGCAGCCATGAAGGAATGACACTGGTAAGCAAAATGAAGTGTCATTGTTGCTTGATTCCAGTCAACATTGATCGAGTTGGCCCATGATCAAAAGCATTCTAGCCATGACCATCTCAACATTTTAGAAGTATGTTGGACTATATTAACCAATGTGTCCTTTGTTTATTTAAGATGTTGGGGTGTGATGGGAGATTTGGCTGCAAGTTCCTACAGGATCAGTGACCACACAGAGGCTTCTTTGATGACACAGAAGTAAAGTGATTTGTCATGTATTAATTAGTCAGTATCTATCAATCAAATGTCAGTATCAATCAATAGTCAGTTTCTTTCAATCAAAAAAGTCAGTATCAATCAAATGTCAGTGACTGTCAGTGGTCAGTATCTATCAATCAAAAGTTAGTATCAATCAGTATCTATCGATTACAAGTTGATATCAGCCAATGGTTAGTATCTATCTGTCGAAAGTCAGTATCAATCAATGGTCAGTTTCTATCACAGTATCTACCCTAAGTCTCTCTCTCTCACAAAAGTGTCTGTCTGGTGCCACATATAAGCACCCATGTGGTGCCATGTAAAAGCATCCCACACACTCTGTAAAGTGGTTGGAATTAGGAAGGGAATCCAGCTATAGAAACCATGCCAAATCAAACTGGAGTCTGATGCCCCCCCCCCCTCCAGCTTGCCAGCTCTAGTCATACCGCCCAACCCATGTCAGCATGCACAATAAACATTAAATGATGATGATTCTGCCTGCTCACCACTTTTTTCTAATTCCATTAATAACAACTGTTACACTGTTTCAGACCAACGATTTACCTTCTGTTCACGTCGGTATTAAATTTTCCTGTAAATTCAATTTGAAAGAAATTCAAGAGCGGTGGTACGCTCTTCTTTACGACCCAATTATTTCAAAGTAAGTACCAGTTTCACTCATTATCTTTCATATATATTTGTTTTTTTTTCAAGCATTGATTTATTTTCATTGAAAAATTAATACAGTTAGAAATCTCTTTGATCTTGGCACCCATGGAATTAGACAAACACCAAATTAATGAAAAATAACAGGAATTTTGGACCAGACAGTTACAAATATCTGGGACGTTTGGATACAGATATCCACATCACTAAATGGAGAATATTACTTAAAGGCAGAAATAATATAGGCACCAATAATACAAAAAAAGCAGTAATACTTTATTATGTTTTGAACAAAATTTCAAAGCTGTACATAGATTTGTTGATGTTGTCAAATATTAAAACCTAACACTAAAAATACATATTTTAAAAATTTTACCAACCCTTCGTCTGTCCTGTGTATCACATATATTGCATGGATATCAGGGAAATGTGTCCGGTATATCATATGTGATACACAGGACATTCCCTGATATCCATGCACCATGTATGATGCACATTATAAATTTTTTTTAACCATTGGAGTAACTTGGGACTTAAGAAAGGAAAGCTTTATATTACTCAACATGTATGAAACTAGGGCTAACTAAAAGTCTGGAAACAAGTATGCTTAGAATAAACTTATGAAGAAGCTTTGGTCAGGTAAAGAGTTAAATGAAAAACTATGATTTTATTAAAACTGATACATTGATGATTACAGACGCTAAATGATGATGATCATCATCATCATTAAAACCACAAAGCTACAAGACAATGGATGATTAATTCAAAACAATGTGAATAAATAAGCATTAGATTTCACAGAATGATCTGAATGCTAAAGGGTTAAAGTAATCCAGTTAGAAATTTTCCCTCAAAATTTCATGTTAACTGTTTTGATACCAACCTGCTTGAGATTGTCCCTGGTTCTATGATATAAACCTTCTATTTTAAAGTGATTTAAATTATCCCTGTCATGCTGTGTTCCTGCTGTAGCAGGAATAAGTTGTCATCTCTGCCAGATTCCTGGTAAAACAGTAATGAACAACATGCATAGAAAAAGAAAATGCAGTTGATTCTTTTCATTAGTTTGTCTGCAATTGTTACTCTTAACCCTTTCGTTACCGTATTTATTTTGAGATGCTCTGTGTTTCTTTCAATTACTTTAAATATAACAAAGAATTTAGTAAAATAACTTAGTTATCATTAAGCTACTGTTAGGAACATAAATTGTGACTAAGGTTTGGTGGAAGATTTCAATTCAAAACTTATGAAAACAAGACATTTGTACTCAGAGCCAGTTTCAGCCGAGTTGGTAACGGAAGGGTTAAGCTGTATATAACTATTTATTGTTTTGCTCAGGAGCCCTGGTGGAGGGTAAAGTTAGACATAGGGGGCTCAGATCTGAGAGAGTTAAAAACCTTCCATCAAAATTTCATTTTAATTTATGTTCCAAATATCAGCTTAATAATAGCAATGTTATTTTACTAAATTTTTCAAGATTTTCAAAATTAATTGAAATAAAAAAAAACAGTGTATTTCAACAGAAATATCATAAGAAAAGGGTTAATAATTATCGTTATTTTATTTTATTCTTCATTATTTTCTTAATTGAAATAAAGGTAATGTATTTCAACAGAAATAGAATAATGAAAGAGTTAATCCCATCGTTAGTGGTCTTCAGTCTGTGGTGTGTTGTGAAGACTCAGCTACGAATCTTAATGTTGTTCTGTCTCTTTTTCTCTAACTGACTAATGAAGTTATGTTAGTTTACTGGCCTGCAAGTATAGTAACTGGTGACCATCCCGTCACGTGTTGGACACAATAGCCGAATAGCAGCTTATTACCTTTTTCTTTAATCTAAGAAGAGTTCAGTGCGTGATTTTAAGCATCAGGTCAAATGGCTCAAATTACATGTCAGTTGTAATCTTTTGTTGATTGTCCTTAATTAAAAGTACAATGGTTGTGACATTAAGATGGTGGACTTACTGGCTACATGGTCATAAGATCAAATCTTGCTGCGGTCATAAGGAGGGAGTTTCACCTGGTCTCCATGGTATGTAAATGACTGAGATGAGAACACTCTCTCCTGGATGGGACACCAGTCTGTTTCAGAGTTAACTTCCAGCTATTGTTGGAACTCATTTACAGTTGGGTGGACTGGAGCAATGTGAAGTGAAGTGTTTTGCCCAAGAACACAACATACTGTCTGATCAGGGAATTGAAACCACTATCTTAAGGTGATAAGTGCCACACCCTAACCACTAGGCCATGCACCTCCGTATGCTACAACAGAAGACAAAAATCTGGAAATTATCATTAAGCACAATAAAATATACAAATTTCTGAGTTGACTCATCTTGTTAATCCATGTTTCCAAGAAAATAAAATATTAGAACAGAATGTTTTTTGCATGGGGTAATTTATAAAATTTGGCTTGGCTGTTTGGTTACGCTCACTTTGAAATCACATGGTTCAGGTTTAGTCACGCTGCATGGCACTTTCTTCTGTAGTGTCAGGCCAACTAATGCCTTTAAGTGTATTTGGTTAACAGGAACTGTTTAGAAGCCCATTCTGTATGTGTGTGTGTGTCCATCTCTTGACAACTGGTGTTGGTTTGTTTGCATCCCCATAACTTAGAAGCTCTGCAAATGTGACTGATAAAACAAGTAGTCAAGGGATGTTAGTTGCAGATAGATTTTTCACAAAAATTTGGTAATAAAAGAATTATGAAACTAAAAACTTGGTTTTGTACCTTATTTATATATAAAATGCTACAATTAGCCGTCATTTTTGACGGCTCGGGACCAGCTAGTGCAATATAGGTTGTGATGTGTGTCTTTTTATTTTCTATTCCACAGATTAGCTGTAACGGCAATGAAACAACTTCATCCAGATGTAATTGCTAACATTCAGTCAAAGACACTATTTAGTAAAGGAGAAGAGACTCTTTTAGGCAAAGTAACCTCGGTAAGTTCCAATGGCAAGGGGTCAGATATTGTTTTTGTTGCTGTCACAGTGGTCATCATCATCATCATCATCATCATCATTGTTGTCGTTTAGTCCCAAGTGAAACCTGATTGAACAAACGTATGATCACAGACGTTTCAGCCATGACCAACCTGTTTATATATCTAGGACTATATTATCTAGTGTGTCCTTTTGTGTTTTTAAGATAGTAGGATGTATTTTCTGCAGACTGATTGCATTGAGGCCCTTTTGTTAACTTGAAAGAAAAGATGCTTGTAGGTGTTTGTGATTAAGAGGCTTCCATTACAACTTTGTAGTCTTGAGTTCAATCTCACTGCATGGTGCTTTAGGCAAAGCATCTATTTTAGCCCTGGGCCAAAATTGCCTTGTGAATGGATTTGGTAGATGGGAACTTTGTGGAAGCTCATCATATGTGTTTTGTGTGTCTTTGTGTCTATATTTGTCCTCCCCACCACTTAGAACTGTTGGTTTGTTTACACCCATGTAATTTAGCAGATTGAACTCAGAATATAAAAGCATTTTGGCCAGCGTTTTGTCTATGGTCAATAAAATTAGATACCAGTCACATACTGGGGTTGGTGGCATTGATCCTCTCAAAATTGCTGGCCTCATTCTTATGTTAGAAACAATTATTTGAGAAATGAGCCCCACAGGGTAGGGCAGCTGCTGCAGTGAGTGTCACTGGCCATTCTCCATAGCAACACTATCTCAGTCATGTCTACAAGTTGTGGCTGAACATGCAGTTTGTTCTGGAGTGTGCTCCCTCCTCCCCCACATCTGCTACTCAGTCTCCCCACCTTTCTTTTTCTTTTTCTTTGTTTCCTTGTAATTAAATTGTGATTCAATCTATGTAAATAAAAATAATAATTGTAAACCGTTAATAAAAGCAAAAACTATTGTTGTTGTAATTATCGTTTGTCATGATTTCGATCATGATAAAATGTATTTTCCTTTCTTCCTCCAGACGAGTCAACCAACTTTAGAGATTTTTCAGGATCTACTTAGTAAATACCGAGATGTATTTCACTCTTCTCGGATCGCAAAAGGTTTACAGAATCATTGGGTTTTGATGAAACAGTATCACTTATTACCAGATCAATCAGGTAAATTGCTTTCTTTAATTATATCAACAAACTGCTGCAAAAATAGTATTTTTTTCCTTTAAATACTTTTACTTATAAATCTGTATATATAATATAATGATATATGATGTGTGTGTGTGTGTGTTTATGTATATATAAAGGAAATATAAATGGTGTTTAAAATTTACGACAGCTGTTTTGGTAGAATTCTATTAATGCATTCATAGAAGATTACATCGTAACATATAATCCACCATCATTAAGTAAAATTTTAGACAGGTGAGATCTCTTACATTGATCTGGACAAACCTAACATCAAATACATACATACATTCATAACATGCATACATACACACACACACACACACACACACACACACACACTTATTGATGAGTGTTTTTATTTCCTTCTATAGTTCAACCTATGCCACGAGGAGACCACGTTTTAAATTTCTCTGATGTCGAAGATATGATGGATGATGATGCTCTACAGTAAGTTATTCATTTCTTTCTTTGCTATGTTCCTTAGAGAGTTAAAGCTATGGAGATGGATAGGACAGGAGAGCACCAGACTAAATGTTTCACTGCCTCAAGTTTTGGTCCTCTCCATTCTGACAGTCAAAATCTGACTTTGCTTAGTCAAATGTGTACCATTAATATATTTGTTGACTGGGGCTTGATTTCTCTTGTACCAAAAGAAATCAATATTTCCTTGGTACCTGTCTGCATGCAGACTGAATGCAAATTTCACACCAACATCTACAGCTAAAAGCTAAATTAAAAGCATTTGTGCCAGGAGCATGTTAGAAGCACTTGTGCTAGTCCCACATTTGGTGCACTTGTGCCAGGGCCACATTAAAAGCACTCGTGCCAGTGCCATGTTAAAGGCACTCATGCCAGTACCACATTGGGAGCACTTGTGCCAGTGCCACATTAAAAGCACTCGTGCCAGGAGGAGCATTTAAGAAGCACTTGTGCTAGTCCCACATTTGGTGCACTTGTGCCATGGCCACGTTAAAAGCACTTGTGCCAGTGCCACATTAAAAGCATTCATGCCAGTGCCACATTAGGAGCACTTGTGGAAGTGTCACATTAAAAGCACTCGTGTAAGTGCTACCTTAAAAACACTTGTGCCAGTTCCACATTGGGAGCACTTGTGCCATGGTAATAGCACTTGTGCTGTGTCACATAAAAAGCACCCAGTACATTCTGTGAAGTGGTTGGTGTTAGGAAGGGCATCTCACCATATAAACAATTGGAACCTAGGCAGTTCCCCCAGCTGGCCAATTCCTGTCAAGCCATCCAACAGATGCATGCATGGAAAGCGCACATTAAATAATGTTGATGTGATGACATTTTTCTGCGTTTTGTTTTTGCATTTTCCTTTTTTTTTTTTTTCTATGGGTGAATGTTTCTTGAAGTAATTCTAGCCATCCAACCATGAAGTAGGGAGTGAAACCTGTTTTCTTTTCTCTCCAGTCAGAATAACTGGAGCATGTGGAATTAGGTGCCTTGCACAGGGGCACAAAATAACAACTGTTGTGAGATTTGTGGTTTTTAATTCACTTACTTAGATTGTGTCTTTTATGAATAAATCATTCAAACTGGATATCTCTTCTAATTGCAGGGACCCGAGAGATGAAGTGCTGGAGCATGGTAAAGATGAACCCTTTTGTTGCCCTATTTCTGTTGAAATTCACTACTTTTGTTTCAGTTAATTTTGAAAATAATGAAGAATTCAGTAGATTAATTTAGTCATTATTAAGCTGATATTTGCAACATGAATTAGTATGAAATTTTGATGGAAGGTTTTAACAGCATCTGTACAGTGTCTTGTAAAAGCACCCAGCACACTCTGTAAAGTGGTTGGCATTAGGAAGGGCATCCAGCTGTAGAAGCCATGCCAAATCAGACTGGAGTCTGGTGCAGCTCCCCAGCCTGCCAGCTCTGGTCAAACTGTCCAACCCATGCCAGCCAGCATGGACAATGGATGTTAAGTGATGATGATGATGATGATGATAATGATGATCACTTTTAAAACAGGAAGTTTATACCATGGAATCAAGGGTGGCCTCAGGTGTGTTGGTATCAAAAGAGTTAATATTGAATCAGTGATGCCAAATACGAGGCACCAAAATGTCTCATATCTTGTTGGGAATTACTGCAGATGCCTCGTATAAATGAACGTAGCATGAGTTGAATATTAAAATAATCTACAGATCCTGCTATATACTCTTTACTCTTTTACTTGTTTCAGTCATTCGACTGTGGCCATGCTGGAGCACCGCCTTTTTAGTCGATCAAATCGACCCCAGGACTTATTCTTTGGAAGCCTAGTACTTATTCTATCGGTCTCTTTTGCCGAACCGCTAAGTTACGGGGACGTAAACACACCAGCATTGGTTGTCAAGCGATGTTGGGGGGACAAACACAGACACACAAACATAAACACACACATACATATATATATATATATATATATATATATATATATACGATGGGCTTCTTTCAGTTTCCGTCTACCAAATCCACTCACAAGGCTTTGGTAGTCCCGAGGCTATAGTAGAAGACACTTGCCTAAGGTGCCACGCAGTGGGACTGGACCCAGAACCATGTGGTTGGTAAGCAAGCTACTTACCACACAGCCACTCCTATATATAACACTTCTTTACAAGAGAGAGTTGAATAACAAACTGTCGCCCCTGGTGATGTTCCTTCTTCCTCTGTACAGTTTTCACAGTTTTTCTAATCCTTATTCCACTGAGACTTGTCCTCTTGCTTAGCCATGTGTGTCCACCAAACCATTAACAGAACTCCCTAAAGTGTGTGTGTTTGTGTTAGAAGTCTGATGGAAAGTCTGTAAATGGCTGAGGTGTATATAAGAGGTAAAAAAAAAAGAGTATGTAGAGAATGAGTCATAAACTGCAGCTTAGTGGAAGTGATCTTATGTTCGTTAAGGTTTGAGTTAAGAGCCTGTCATGTCTACCTGTGTATGTTTGTCAGTTTACTTCTATCTCCATGTATTTGTCTCAAGCTCAGTGTGTGTATGTCTGTGTATATCAGTTCTTATTGTGTGTGTGAGATTATGCACACGTATAGCAATGTGTTGTTTGGTGTATGTGTGTTGATCTTTGTGTCAAGTCTTAACTGTTTGTAACAATGAAACCCTGACTTGTTTCAGAACTGGATATTGCTGATCGGCGGAATAAAAGAGAAGTTCGGCACCTTGAACAGGAACTCCCCAAGTGGCAGGTTTTAGTAGACAGTGTCACAGGTAAATTGACTCTTCTTATTTCATAACAACAACTAACTCACCCTTTTTCTCCATGTTTTGTTCTGTTTTATTTTCCGTTTTTTTTTTCTCTTTCCACACACACACACACACACACACACACATGACAGGCTTCCTGCTGTTTCTGTCTACCAAATTCACTTAAGTCATTGGTCAGTCTGGGGCTATAATAGAAGACAATTGCTTAAGGTGCTATGCAGTGTCACACAGCCATGCCTGTGCTTCTAATAATACTAATAATAGGGTG
>NC_069001.1:32751178-32759583 GCF_001194135.2 Octopus bimaculoides
CATGCGGGCTAAATGCTTAGTGGCATTTCATCTGTCAAGTTTCAGTTCAGCACTGGAGTCAATGTAATCAACTTGACCCCTCCTCCTCCTAAATTGCTGGCCTTGTGCCAAAATTTGAAACCAGTAATGATAATGACAATATATATATTTGTATATGAGAAATAATGATAAACACATATCATCTTTACAATTCTGGAAGCAGACTGGATGATGATGGATCTCTACATTTAACATCAGTAGTTGTACATCTAATAGTACACACACACACACACACACACACACACACACACACACACACACACACGTTATTCACTTACTTTAAAGGGTGGCGAGTTCGCCGACTCATTAACACGATAGACAAAGTACTTAGTGACATTTCTTCTTGCTTTATACTCTGAGTTCAAATTCTGTCAAGGTTGACTTTGCCTTTCACCGATAAAATAAGTACGAATTGAGCATTGGTGTTAATGCACTCAACTAGCCTTTCTCCCTACAAATTTCAGCCCCTGTGCCTGTAGTATAAAATTGTTGTTCATTTACTGGTTTCTGTCATTGGACTGCATTTAAGGAGGGACACTGTCTTCATGGGTGTCAGTTGATTGTATTTACTTCAGTACCATAGTCTTGTACATGTTTATCTGCATCTTACAAAGCATAAAGGTAAAGCTGACCTGTGTGGAATTTTAATTACAAACATAAAGAGACATGACTAAATACCACAAGACATTTTGTCAGCTGCTCTTCTGATTCTAACATCCATTTTCTGATTGAACTCTTTAGTCTTGTTGAGAGCTTGCCAAGCTCTCTGGTGCCTTCATAAAAAGCATCCAGTTATCCTCTGTAAAGTGATTGGTGATAGGAAGGGTGTCCAACTGTGGAAACCAAGTCAAAACCTTTGAAACATATGAGCAAGATTAATTATTCATTGATATGCCCCTGGACTGGCTCTTGTGCGGGTGGCACATAAAATACACCATTTTGAGCGTGGCCGTTGCCAGTACCGCCTGACTGGCCTTCATGCCGGTGGCACGTAAAAGCACCCACTACACTCTCGGAGTGGTTGGCGTTAGGAAGGGCATCCAGCTGTAGAAACTCTGCCAGATCAGATTGGAGCCTGGTGCAGCCATCTGGTTTCACCAGTCCTCAGTCAAATCATCCAACCCATGCTAACATGGAAGGCAGACGTTAAACGATGATGATGATGATGATAAGTATTGTTAATTACCCTTAATCTAGCAGAAAGGGCAGAGTTGAATTGTAATTAGTTGATCTCAGTGTGAAATATTTAATGAATGAGTTGATGCAATAGGTCAGAGTATTTCATTGATATTTAAAAAAAAAAAAAAGGGTCGCTCCCCCCCTCCTCCACCTCCCAACATTATCTCTGTTTTTGCATACTTTGACAAAGTCTGTTTTTGCTTATGAAGGAATTTATTGATTGTGATTGCAGGTGTAAGCCCTCCAGACTTTGATAACCAGACACTTGCTGTACTACGAGGACGATTAGTTCGTTATTTAATGAGATCAAAAGAGGTAAGTTTATTGACTTGTGCCGTCGTTATCACCGCCTGTTATCATCGTTATCGTCACCAACCTCACTCTTACCGTCCTCCAGCATGTCACTGAGCAATGAAGGAGACACTTCATGAGTACCTGATCTACTGGAAATAGCAGTTAAATCCCCTCAACTTACTACTTATCAATTTAGAAAAGAACAGGTTAAATAATTAATGTGTTCATGTAAATAAGTAAAAGATGAGATGGTCATGGCTGGAATGCCTTTTATGACTGGCCTACTTAACAAAAGGCAGTCTAACTACGAAGCATCTCATCTCTGAGATCTTGTCTTCTTATGTGGCACTGGTGCCAGTGCCGCATAAAAAGCACCCAGTGCACTCTGTAAAGTGGTTGGCATTAGTAAAGGGCATCCAACCATAGGTATCATGTCAAAGCAGACATTAGAGCTTGGTGCAATCCTCTGGGTCACTGGCTCCTGTCAAACTGTCCAACCCATGCCAGCATAAAAAATGGTGATGATGATGATAACCAGTTCCAATACTGTCCAGATTGTCCATTACAATAACTACTAAATTTAACTTGATATTGCTATATGCACTACTGCTGTTGAACTAGACATAATGTAAATAAATGTAAATTAAAGAGGACAAAATAAATATATATCTATATGTGTGTGTGTGTGTGTGTGTGTATATATATATACACACACATATATGCACATCATATATATATATGTATATGTATGTACGTATATAAATGACAGGCTGCAGCTGTCACTGGCAAAGTCATTAAGTTGTTAGCTGAGCCATCGCAGAGTTAGTTCTACTGATGCTGTGATGTATCTTTGGTGACAGCATATAATTGTCAATAGTCTCCTCTCTGTTGACCACCTGGTTACTTGTAAAGAGGTAGAGTGGGAAGACATTGTTCTCTGATTGCTACTTGCACCATGTTTTATATATTTGGTAACAGCATATAATTCTCAATTGTCTCATCTCTTTAGACATCCTGGCTACCTACGATGAGGTGTTTTTTGGAGGGCCTAGTTCTCTGATTTAGTATATCTGTGGGTCAGTGTCTTTTTTAGATGTAGTACATCAAGTGAGGTGTATGGCCTAGTGGTTAGTGAGTTGCAAACATGACCACGAAGTCATGGTTTTGCTTCTTGGACCATGTGTTGTGTTTTTGAGCAAACTGCTTCATTTCATGTTGTTCTGCGATCACTTTGATATCTGACACAGAGCCCACCATTCATCTGTGCAGGCTTTGTCTGTTTGATGGGGAGGGAGTGAGCTCATGTACAACACAAACATTTGATCTTTATTAACAAATCACCTGTGCATGTTGTTCAATAAGAAGTTGCAAAATCCTCACCTGTTGTCTACAACAGGAGTCAAAAACCAGTAAGTACATCGAGGACTACATTATCCAGTGTAGTTTTCCTTTTTTTGTTTCTAACAGCAAGGTTTGAGTTGAAGGAGAGTTGGCTGTTATTTTCTGTAAAGTGAACAACTTTGTAGATGCTTCCCCATTATGTTGTGTAGCGCTATGAATGGATGCAATATTTTTATTGTGAGAAGGCACAGTTTTCTGATTCCTATTGGCATTATGGAAGTATCATTGGTAACAGCACATGATTCTAAGTCTTCCAGTCTATGCAGACCTATTTACATACCTGCAAAGGGCATAAGTTTCCGTTAGAGGTGATAGGAAATCTGTGTAACTGATGAGGACTTTGTTAGCTTGCTGTGAATACTGAACAACCAAATCAGATATGATTTAGTGATTAGAGTGTTTAGTTCATGATCTTAAAGTTGTGAGCTCTATTCCTGGGTCAGACAGTGCATTGTTTTTTTTTTTTTGAATAATGCACTCTATATTGCTCCAGCCTTTTCAGTTGTAAAAAAGTGCAACCCAGGTACTGGTGCAACTATGGCAGCATGTCAAGAGTATAAATATACTTCAAAGGCCATCAGAAAATGAATAATGGCAGTAAGACGTCACCAGCAGTTGTGGTAATGGGGGGTGATGTGTGTGTGAATGAGAGAAAGAGGGGGGGGGATGAAATGCACACATCAGTTGAGGTTGTTATTGATGGATATTTATATTATATTGTAGCTTGTACAGATGTTGTCTAGCCCTTATTTCACATGGAAAAATAAATATTAAAATGAGCGATTATTTATGGAATATATATTTGTGTGTGTATATGTATTTTTCATAAATTAATCATTTCCTGAGTGTCAAACTAATGCCCACTCTGTATTTACTTTTTATCTTTGTGATGTATTTTTTGTAACCTTTGCACCACAATTGCATGTAAATATCTGTGTAGGTGTTTGTGTCTCTTTGCCTCGACATCACTTGATAGTTGTAAATGAACATCACTGTTATACAAGCAGTGTCATTCATTTCTAGTAATTTGCAAGAACATGTCTGGCAATGAAGAAATATTACCTTGTTGGGAAACAGGTGAGGGTTGGCGACCGGAAGGGCATCTCGCCATAGAAAATCTCCCTCAATAAACTTTGTCTGACCCATGTAGGCATGGAAAAGTGGATATTAAAATGGTGACGATGATAAAACAATGATATATGTATGTGTAAGTGTGACTGTTTGTATATTTGTATTTCCTTGGCTTGAAATAGCACGAAATCATCATTATCATTGTCTGTCTGTCTTCCATGCCGGCATGGGTTGGATGGTCTGACAGGGGCCAACCAGGTTTCTGTGTCTGTCTACGCATGATTTTTATGACTGGTGTTAGGATTCCCTTCCTAACACCAACCACCCTGCAGAGTGGACTGAGTGCTTTCTATGTGGCACCAGCACAGGCGAGGTCAGTTTTGGCAAGAGTTTTTACGGCTGGATGCCCTTCCAAATGCCAACCACTTCACAGTGTGGATCAAATGTTTTTTAAATAGCAACTGCACTGGCAGAGTCACCAAGTTACTTTGCAAGACAAAGAATTTTGAGAGGGGAGGGGACTTTGGAGGAGGTAATCTTGTGTGAGATGATGAAAGATTTGAGTGTGACATAGAGACAGAGACAGAAACAGGTGTCTTGGTATAGAGGAGGTACATGGTTACCTTATCCAAGAGAGAGATAGGAAGAGAGGAGGAGGGAGAGAGAGAGAGAGAAGTAACAAGAAAGAAGACAAACAGGTGTGCAAAGAGTTATTATATAATAATAATATATGTCAGTGGTAATTTTGCTCTTATTTTTTCCTACAGATTACACTGGGCCGTGCTACAAAGGACAATCATATTGATGTGAACTTATCATTAGAAGGACCAGCTTGGAAGATCTCGCGGCTACAGGGCATCATCAAACTCCGACACAACGGAGACTTTTTTATAGCTAATGAGGGCAAAAGACCTATTTATGTTGACAGTAAACCAGTACCGACTGGTAGTAAACAGAAACTAAACAACAACGCTGTAGTAGAGGTTAGTGTCCTTATATTTCTTTCACACTTGTTTGATAAAAGTCCTTTGTGATTGTTGAATGTTGACACTTTGAAGTAATGTTCATCTTATGTTGTCATTATGGCCGGTGGAGTATAGGTTCACATATCCTTGGGTTGATATTGAAAGACTAGTTTCATAAAACCAGTTTAGTGATGTCGATGTATTGCTTGACTGGTTTCATGACTGTCTTGAGACACTACTAGTCTCATTTTATTACGCTGTGTTGACACACTGCTAGTCTGACCTCATGACCTTATGTTGATACAATGCTAATCTGACCTCATGGCCCTATATTGACACTGCTAGACCGACCTCATAACCCTATATTGACACAATGCTAGTCTGACCTCATGACCCTATGTTGACACATTGCTAGACTGACCACATGACTCTATATTGGCATACTGCTAGTCTGACCTCATGACCCTATGTTGGCACAATGTTAGTCTGACCTTGTGACCCTCTGTTGACACAATACTAATCTTACCTCATTACCCTCTGTTGATACAATGCTAGTCTGACCTCATGTTGACACAATGCTAATTTGACCTCATGACCCTCTGTTGACACACTGCTTGACTGACTTTCTAAGACCTTGTTGCTATTACTTTATATCAGTATATTGGACAGCGTAGTTGGTATTGACATTATTTGTGGACTAGTTTCCTCAATTCATAATGTTAATTTGGAGGTCAACTCTGATTGGGCAGATCTCTGATCAAATGCATTCCAGGCATGACCATCCTGACTGTTTAGGAGTATGTAGAACATCATTTTTGTTTTTAATATATTTCAAATGCTATAGTGTGATTTGAGACATTTTTGGTTGCTGTTTCTATGAGATCAGGTGACCACATAAAACTACCTATTTCATTGTTGCTGAACCCTAGGCCATCTCTGATTGAGATGGTTTATGATTGATGATTCCACCCAATACCATCAAGGCTTTTCATAGGATTCTTTAGTCAATCTACCTTTCTCTAAAATGAATGACTTTTTTTTGCTCATCATGTGTTTGTGTTAGTATTTGTCCCCCATCACTACTTGACAACTGGTGTTAGTGTGCTTACGTCCCCTAACTTCATGTATGTATGTATGTGTGTGTGTATATGTATATATATATATATATGTGTGTGTGTGTGTGTGTGTGTGTTTTCCCTCCACTGCTTGGCAGCTGTTGTTGGTTTGTTTATATCTATGTAACTTAGCAGTCCAGCAAAAGTGATCAATAGAATAAATACCAGGCTTAAAAAAAAAAAGGTAATTCATTCAGCTAAAAATTCTTCAAGGCAGTGCCCCAGCATGGCCACAGTCTACTGGTTGAAACAAGTAAAAGATAAACGGTTAAAACAATGATGAAGATGATATGTTTGTACATTATGTCATCATCTTCATCATCGTCATCATCTTCATCATCGTCATCATCTTCATCATCGTCATCATCTTCATCATCGTCATCTTTTAATATTTGTCTAAGGCAGCAGGCTGGCAGAACCATTAGCACACCAGGTGAAATGTTTAGTGGTATTTTATCTGTCACTACATTCTGAGTTCAAATTCTGCTGAGGTCAACTTTACCTTTCATCCTTTCAGGCTCGATAAATTAAGTACCAGTTACATACTGGAGCTGATCAGTCTGTCTATCCCTATCTTTCACATTATTAGGTAATGTTTAGCTGCTATTTCTAGCTGGTCAGTCAGCCATATGGAGACTGTCTTGTTGGCTTGTTTTATAGTATTTTATTTAGTTCCAAGACTAACATACCACAAAAGCATTCCATCTTTTTTTTTCTGTCTTCTGTCTGTATCTTGGACTACATCATCTGGTGTATGCCTCCCTTATTAAAGAGTAGAGGAGAATTGGTGTTTTCATAGAAGGTTCCCTCTTTCAGTTTTTCTTTGTCTTTGCTTCCTAAAAACATCCAGACTATTTCAGAATCAACCAGTCTTCCAATCTTGTGTATTTTTTTCCCTTCCAGATATCGTGTTTGCGGTTCATTTTTCTAATTAACCAAGACCTTGTGAATGTAATTCGTGCTGAGGCACAGAAAATGGCTGGCCCCCACGGGACGTGACAGCGGCTCAATATTCAGCACAAAAAACACATGAAAGCAATGTCAAACTAGACACAAGATGGCCCCAGCGATATATCATCATAAAGACATTCTCATAGCCACATCCTCCGGCCAGCTTTTCCAATCATAGACATACCTGCATACAGACATATGTCTCTGTGTGGGATAAAATAAGATATATCTACATATAAACATACATATATAGAAATACATCATACAAATATAGAATGTGTATGTGTATATAAATATATGTGTGTATGTGAGTATATATGTGCGTGCGTGTGCGTTGTGTGTGTATGTATATATATATATATATCTGTGTCTGTGCTTGTTAATGTATAAATATATATTTCTTATATAAGTTTTGTGAATATTATACATTAGGAATGAATGATATATATATATGTGTGTGTGTGTGTGTGTGTATGTGTGTATATAGAATTTTTTCATATGTATTATATACATTACATTACATATATATATAGTCTATATGTACTTTATACAATCTAGATGTATGTGTTTGTAATAGGGACATAAGTTTTTTATATATATACATATATATATATATATATATATATATATATATATATATATATATATATATATATATATATATATATATATATATACACATACATTCATATGCACCTATCCTAGATATATTATAAATATATATGTATATAATTCGTATTCTGTACACATGCAGTATATATAATGTGTATTCTTTCTATACAGTACACACGCACACATATATTTACTATATATCTGTTTATATATGTAATATAATCAGACTACATATATGTATTCTCTCTCTCTATGTATACACATAGCCACACACGCACACACATATATATATACTCCCACCCATACTTTAACTTATATGTATGTGTAATATATATGTATGTACATGTATGTGTAATATATATGTGTATATAATATATGTATGTTTGATATATGTGTATATAATATATGTGTATATACTATATATGTATGTATTATATATATATATGTGTATATATATATATATATATATATATAATTATGTGTGTTTAAATTGCAGAAAAAAAAAACTATAATAAATTTCACCCCTTTTCCTCCATATCTAAATAAGACAAAAGGAAGAAGAAAAAAAATGCCTTTTTCTTAAGTGACTGAAAACACTAATGGCAGAGTCCAGAAAATTTACATTTAATAACAAGAATTATTTTTAAAATTTGTCTGGAGTTTGATTTAGTACTAAGTTGCTTTTGTTCTCTCAACAGGAAAGAGATTTCCCCTTGCAGGAGACCCCTCCTCAGCTGTTCTGTTGCGTTGAATTAGTCTTGTAATTAACCCCCCCCCG
>NC_069001.1:32759593-32766189 GCF_001194135.2 Octopus bimaculoides
TTTTTTTTTTTTTTTTTTTTTTTTTTTTGGTATTGTATGTAAGTGCACTGTAGTAGCTGGATATTGGTGGCCTCTCATAGACATGCATTTCCCATCAATATCTCTAGCAAACCTTCTTAACAACCTATCACTGTTCCCCGGTGTCTCTTTAGAATTTAGGGCTGTATGATGTGCATATATTACTCAGCCTGTCAGCTGTTAGCTGTCTCTGAAGTACTCTACATACTGCTCATGTCAACCGATGGCTGTTGGAAGTATTCCTTATAATATATGGTCCCCTCAGCTAACAGATATGTGAAGTACTCCTTGCAATGGACCATATCACCTGATAGCTATGTGAAGTACTCCTTATCCTGGTTGTTTCAGCTGATAGCTACTTGAAATACTCCATGTAACTGGTCCTCTCAGGTAACAGATATGTGAAGCACTCTTTACAATGGATCATATTCTCTGGTGGTTAAGTGAAGTAGGCCTTACACTACTTGTATCAGCTGATAGCTGTTTGAAGTACGCCTTATAAATGATCCTGCCAGCTAATGGCTATGTGAAGTACTCATTTCAAATGGTCCTACCTAGTGGTATTTGAAGCGTCCCTTACCATTGCACATGTCAGCTGCATAGTACTCCTTACAGTTAGTCCTTTACTAAAGGGCTGTGTGACCTATGTCTTAGAACTAGTCCTGGCAGCCCTTGATCTTGTGAAGTACCCTTTATAACCGGGCCTATAAGTTAATGGCTTTGTAAAGTACTCTTTATAACTGGGCCTGTCAATTGACTTTTTGAAGTACTTTT
This sequence comes from Octopus bimaculoides, assembly GCF_001194135.2. Classification (NCBI taxonomy): domain Eukaryota; kingdom Metazoa; phylum Mollusca; class Cephalopoda; order Octopoda; family Octopodidae; genus Octopus; species Octopus bimaculoides. The sequence continues at coordinate 32,760,386 of NC_069001.1, forward strand.
TATAACTTAGCCTCTCAGTTAATGGCTTTGTGAAATACCCTTTTGTAACTGGGACTATCACCTAATAGCTTTGTCAGGTACCCTTTACAACTGAGCCTGTCAGCTAATGACTGTGAAGTATTGTTCACAACTTGGTTTCTCATCCATAGGCTGTGAGAAGAAAAGTTCTCTATTGAGCCTTGTCAGCTTATTGCTGTTAAGAGCTTTTTTACAGCTGGATCTTCTCAAGTAATGGTTCTATAAAAGATTTCTTGCAGCTGGGCCTATATTAGTGAATGAGCTGTTTAATGGCTGTGGATAAGATGGATTAAAAAATTTTTTTTTTATCATTGAATTGATCGTGGATACTATCTTTTAAATTCAAAGTAAATGTGCAATGGACACTGGGAGTGTTATCTGATAACAGGCTATGAATAATCTCTTATAGAACCAAATTTGTCAACTGGTGGCTACTATTGCTCTGTCTTATTGAAAGCAAACTTGTCAACCAGTGGTGTCTCTCTCTTAGAAGTAGACTGGTCAATCGTTGGTTGTCAGTGGTCTTTTATAAGACCAAACTTGTCAACCAATAGGTTATTAACCATTAGCATTTACATAACTCGGTCAAATGTAATGATTATTTATTCACATGGTTTTGAATTAAAATTATGCATTATCTCATACTTTGAAATACTGATGAGGTGATTTATTTTTTTTTAAATGACATTGTATGGTAGATGTGAGAGGCCAGATCTAGCTGGTTTGAACATAAAACTGGTAGAATATTTGGACTAGATACAGCCAGTTTAAAAGCTAAAGGGCTGATGATCTTAGAGCCAAACTTAGACAATAGCCAGTGACTGGTGGCTCTCATCATAGTAAAACCATGTCAGCACCGGTTGGCAACTTACTTGGGCCAACTAATCTCTACATTTACTTGTTACCCATTTAAGTAATTAAAACTCCATTGCACGATATCTAACAGCAGTTTGTGGCTGGCTGCACTTGTCTTGTTGTAGTTCCTTGAGCTTCTTAACGTGCAGTCTCCACTGGTTATAATCTTGTGGGCATGTATGTGTCATTTGTTGTTGTGTTTGTTTGTTGACAGTGTATTTAGTTTTGTTCATTTTAATCCCTGTCTTGATCCCAAATATTGCTCTGTAACGCCAAATGTTTGTATGTATGTATGTCTATATGTAATTGTGTGTGTGTGTGTGGGTGCTTTCGTGTTGTTGTCTCCCCCTACTCAGCTCTTCAGGAGCTGAGATAATATTATGCATGTGCTGTTTCTAAGATTTAACACAAACATTTGGCCCTTAACTTTTTATAAGGGCCGTAGGAAGTTTGATCTTGATGGAGAATTGGCTGCTATAGTTAATTAGTTCAAATGATTACATAAAACCTCTCTTGCCTGCTCATCTGTATGTGTGTGTGTGTGTGTGTATATGTGTCTGTTTTTATCATTTCATTTATGGGGTTGGCATCACTTTAACTATTAGTCTGGTATTCTCCTGTGCCTTGGTCTTTTTGTTGTTGTAAATTCTTTGTTTTTTATATATATATATATATATTTAAAAAAAATATACTAAAAAAAAAAAGCCCAAACAAAATCCATGAAAATCTCATTTCAAATCTGATCACACCTCATCCTCAAACTCAATCACCTCTCATTACTCTAAACTCCAAACTAAATGATCTCTTTCCGAAATATATGTGCCTCTCGGAGTGTCCGTGCGTCTCAAACGAAAAAAAAAAAAGAAAAAATACAAAAAAGTCTGTACTTTTTATGTGTTTGTGTCTGTTTTACTATTTGTTTGTTATTATTTTTTGTCAATCAAACTCTAAAGACGTTTTCTTTATTTTGCATTTTTTATTTTTCTTATATGAAATTTTTTTTCTCAACTTTAACCTCAATTTTTATTTATTTAAAATAGATTTTTAACATTTTTTTTTCAAATATCCTCCCCCAAAACTTATTTTTTACTGCACTTTAAACATTTGTAAAAGTTTTTATTTACTATATAAATCAATGAAATTTCAAAAATGTGAATGATAAAATGTTTTTTTTATTATTGTTTTTCATTATTATTATTATTATTATTTCAATTTAACCTTCTGTTGCATTTACATATCTTTATTTTGTTTTTACTTTATTTAATTTTGCATTCACACTTTTCAAACTGAAACAAGAACGTACGCAAAAAATTATATTAAGACTATGATGCACAGCTCTGGCAATGTTTTGACTCTATAAACACACAGACACACACACAGACATCTATGTGCACACCAGGTCCCTTCTACACTTTCTTAAATACACATCTGTACTTTTACTAAAGTATTTGATATTTACCTTGTGTAAGAAAATTATTAAGGGTTTCTAGTTGTTGGTGAATAGTTCCATTCGTCTTCCTAAGAGCAAACCTTGTACATCAGTGTTTCTTAATCAGGGATTACATTAAACCCTGGCATTTCACAAGTTGTTTAACCCTTTTGATACCAAACTGTCCAAGACTGTTGCTTGGCTCTATGATATAAACTTCTTGTTTTATAGTGATCTAAATTAAAACATTTCATCAAAATTTCATCTAAATTTATGTCTCAAACACCATCTTAATAATGACAAAGTTATTTTACCAAATTCTTTGTTATTTCCGAAAGTTAATTGAAAAGAATGTATTTGCAGTGGATGTTTTTTTTTTTAATGCCATCCCCCCCCCCCCCCAAGTTTTAAAAGTATGTGAAGTGGAAATGAAATGAAAATCTATGTATGAAGAAATATTACCTTGCTTGGAAACAAGTGAGGGTTGGTAATAGGAAGGGCATCCAGCCACAGAGAATCTGCTTTAAAACTCTTTAGCATTCACATTATTCTGTGAAAAGCAATGCTTATTTATTCACATTGTTTTAAAATTAATCATGCATTATCCTGTAGCTTTGAGATTTTGATGAGGTAACTTAATTTCTAGAATTATATTGTAGAGTTGGTGTGAGAAGCCAGATCTGGCCATTTTGAACATAAAGCAGCTAGAATATTTTGGCTGGATGTAACTGATTTAAATGCTAAAGGGTTGATAAACTCTGTGTGACTCCATGCAAGCATGGAAAAGTGGATGCTGAAACGACAAAGATGTTGAAAGCAAATACTTTGAGATGAGGAGGAGGTGAAGGAGAAAGAAATTACCATTAGAGGTTCAGAAGATCATATCCTATCACAAACCCACAGAAAGAACCAGTTAGATATTTAATGGTAGTCTCTTGAGTCCAAGAAAGACATTTTCTACAAACTGCATAGATGATTTGTTTATTGTGATCAAGTGTTTTCACATTGCTTGGACAAGTGCCTGGTGTGCCACATGTCAGATGTTGAAGTGGTGTCAGAGCAATGTGTGATGGGGTATTTAGCTCAAGAACACATTACACTACCCAAGTTAGGATTCAAACCCATGATCTCAGGATCATGAGTGCTACGTCCTAACCACTAGGCCATGCACCTTCACTTCAGTTTAATATCAGGATTGATTAAACCAACTGCATCTTTTCCGAAACTTATGGTGTAGGAGTGGCTGTGTGGTAAGTAGCTTGCTTACCAACCACATGGTTCCAGGATCAGTCCCACTGCGTGGCACCTTGGGCAAGTGTCTTCTACTATAGCCTCGGGCCAACCAAAGCCTTGTGAGTGGATTTGGTAGACGGAAACTGAAAGAAGCCCGTCGTATATATGTATATATATATATGTATGTGTGTGTAAATGTTTGCGTGTCTGTGTTTGTCCCCCCAACATTGCTTGACAACCGATGCTGGTGTGTTTACGTCCCCGTAACTTAGCGGTTCGGCAAAAGAGACCGATAGAATAAGTACTAGACTTCCAAAGAATAAGTCCTGGGGTTGATTTGCTCGACTAAAGGTGGTGCTCCAGCATGGCCACAGTCAAATGACTGAAACAAGTAAAAGAGTAAAGAGTATATGTGTGCTTGAGAAGACTCGTCAAACCAACTGAAATTGTAGTTGTGGCCGATGCCGGTGTCGTGTAACTGGCATGTAAAAAGCACCTTTCAAACATTGGGCCTAACGGGGGCAATGATAAGTGACCTCGGCCTTTGGTGATGTGCCATACTTGAGAAGACTCTTCAAGCCAAGTGAAATCATAGTTGTGGCTGATGCTGGTGTCACGTAACTGGCACCTGTTCAACCAGCATGTAAAAAGTTTGGTTTTGTATTGTTGCCCATTACTGTGTCTGTAGCCAAAAATCCTTAACTTTCAAAGAATTAATCCACCAAGTTGTTGTTCAGCCCCTTCAGTCCACTCTGATCAAGTAGACCTTGGATCAAAACATTCTATCTATAACTGTCCCTTATTATTTTCTATCTGTCCTGGATTACACAGTGTCTCCTTCAGATAAGGTATAGCTTGATGATAATTTGACTGCTGTTTCTAGCACAGTATGCAATCTGATCAAGTGCACCATGGATCAAAACATTCCATCCATAACTGTCCCTATTATTTTCAATCTGTCCTGGAATACTCAATGTTTCTTTCAGATAAGATATGGTTTGAGGATAATTTGACTGCTGTTTCTAGCACATCATGTAATCTGATCAGGTGAACCTTGGATCAAAATATTCCATCCCTAACTCTCCCTTGTTATTTTCAATCTGTCCTGGAATACACAATGTCTCCTTCAGGTAAGATATGGTTAGAAGATAGTTTAACTGCTGTTTCTAGCACAGCATGCAGTCATATAAAAGCTGTCACTGCTGTAACTGTAAATCATCTCTGACAGGATGTCTGAGTGAGTGTCTCTGCGTCTGCTCATCACCACATGATGACCTCAAGCAAATTTATGGAAGCATGAGACACGCTGTCCAGCTGTCCAATCGTACTCCACTTGTGAGTGATGGTCGCTGTTGGTTTGGACATTGTTACAGCAGACACTGATGGAGGGTGAGGGAGTTCCAGAGGGATAGAAATGGGGGAGGAGGATTGTAAAACCAGTTATGTCTCAAACTGCCCCCACTAAAAGGGGCAGAAATGAGACAATATCAGGAGGGATGGGGGAAGATTACACTGAATAAGACGAGAGGGAATTAGTTCACTGCTTTTATTCTTTTCTTTTTACTTGTTTCAGCCCTTGGCTTGCGACCATGGAACCTCCCTGAAGAGATTAGGCGCACAAATCAATCCTAACACTTATGTTTTGTTTTAAAGACTGTTACTTATTTTATTGCCCTCCTTTTGCTGGATTGCTAAGTTACAGGGTTACAGAGATGTAAGTAAACCAAGACTGGTTGTCAACTGGTAGGGGACAGACACACACACACACACACACACATGGTAGGCTTTCACACAGTTTTTCTTCACTGAAGACTTCACTCAAGCGAGCAATTGATAAAATGGAAAAAGAAGAAATAGTTAAGGCATGCAAATCATCTCTTAAACGGATTGGACTGGTAAAGAAAGCAAATGGTGGTCCCATTGAGCTGAAATAAGTGTTAAACACTCCACAACAAATTAGCATAAACATAACATTTGCAATGTTTGATTTTTCCAAGTTATATCAATTATAATAAAGATATTTAAATGATCTCAATTTACCTGTTATATACCCTGTATGTATATATATATATATATATATATATATATATATATGTGTGTGTATATATATATATATATATATATATATATATAAATATATACATACTGATGATGTATATACAAATACATGTGTGTGTGTATGCATAGACACATGCACACACATATATGCATACATCATATATACACACATGCATATATATATATATATATATATATATATATATATATA
>NC_069001.1:32768216-32774404 GCF_001194135.2 Octopus bimaculoides
ACACACACACACACACACACACACACACACACACACACACACACACACACATATATATATACCTTATATAATTCATATTTACATTGGTGTAAGACCATTTGCTTCTAAGAAAGGGATATAATTACTGTGACAGAAAAGATAGAAAAACTCCAGTGAAAGGATGTGTCTAGTTTAGATTTGAATTTTTGTTTTTTCCCTCAAAACAGGATTCTTGCACTGAGGAAATTTGTCGTGGGTTGGCATCGTGTTACTGACACCAAAGTATATTCTCAGATTTCTTGTAGTCGCCATCTACTTACTATGTATGTCTTCTGAAAAAATATCTTTAAAATATATATATAAAAAAAAAAAAAGGAGAAAAACCGAGTGTTTACCATACAAGGCCTAAGTAACAAACTACCATTGAAGAAAAGCTTGAAGTGTAAAAGACAGATTTTTTTTTCTTTCTTTTTCTAGGAATTTAGCACAGACGAAACCAAATACACCATGTTTAGTAATGTGACAGGGTTGCAAATATGAATTTTTGTTTTTCTGTTTTTCTTAGAGAAATAATAAATGAAAAGCCTAGAGGGTAATTAACAGATGTTATTGCCAAGAATCTTAACGAAAGTAAATCTGAAAAACCTTGTCTTCTGTTATGAGACAGCCAAGAAGAAAAAAAAATTATATAAAATTAAATTAGACAAAAAGAATGGTAATACTTGAGGAGAAGGTAGGGCAGCTTGATGACAAGGCAGTAGTTTTTAGGTAAAGTGTTCATGTGTCAGGGTTGTCAGCTCAAACAGTTTGTTCTTGATGTGGTATAAATTAGAGTGCCAGAAGATGGGGTGGTGGTGGTGGTGGTGGTGGAAGAGGAGGGGGTCATCAGCCCCCATATATGGGTGTGTTCTAGCATATTTGGACTTTATATGTAAATGTATGCCCCAGCATAGCCACAGCCTTAAGGCTGAACATGTAAAAGAATATGTATGTATGTGTGTATATGTGTGTGTGTGTGTGTGTGTGTGATTATGTTGGCCTGCTTGCATAGAAAGCAAGGTGGCGTCATTTGAAGGCGAAAACGATGCAAAGTGCATTGTGACCAGTGATGTGTAGCATCTGATAGTCTGGTCGGGTTACATGATATATATATATAAAGTTAATGTTTGTTTTTATGTTGTAATATAAGCAGTTTTACATTAATTTGACAGGTTACTCTGTACTTTTGTAGAGTACATTAGTGAAAGATCTACAATATACACACAAGAACACTCAGTTCACACAGACATACACACATATACAAACACACGCATATGCATATGAAAGGTTCCCACACAGTTTCCGTCTACTTAACGCACACACATACACAAGCACACGCATACGCATATGATAGGTTTCCATACAGTTTCCGTCTACTTAATTTCCTCATAAGACATTGGTTGGCCTGGAGATATAGTTGAAGACCCTTGTCTAAGATGCTGTGCAATGGGGCTGAACCTGAAACCATGTGGTTGCAAAGCTTGCTTATTAACCACACAATCCTGTCTGCTCATCTTTCATGAATTTCTTCTTTGTCTCTGATACAAATACTTCCATCTGCCGTGAGGATGAGTGAGATACCCATGTGTTGAACCATAGATTGTACACAAAACACTTTCACAATATTTCCATACAGGCGCAGGAGTGGTTGTGTGGTAAGAAACTTGCTCCCCAACCACATGGTTCCAGATTCAGTCCCACTGCGTGGCACCTCAGGCAGGTGTCTTCTACTATAGCCTCAGGCTGACCAAAACCTTGTGAGTGGATTTGGTAGACGGAAACTAAAAGATGCCCGTCGTATATCTATCTATCTATCTATATATATATATATATATATATATATATAAATTCTTACAGATATAGGGTAAAAATTAATAATTAATAATTAGCAATTTTACCAATTAGTTCGGTGTGTTAAAAAACCTTTATCGGTAAACTTATATAAACAAATTATGTGTATATATATATATATATATATATATATATATATATATATATATATATATATATATATATATATATATGTATGTATGCGTGTATGTTTGTATTTGTGTATCTGTGTTTGTCCCCACCACCATCGCTTGACAACTGATGTTGGTGTGTTTATGTCCCCATAACTTAGCGGCTTGGCAAAAGAGACCGATAGAATAAGTACTAAGCTTACAAAGAATAAGTCCTGGGGTCGATTTGTTTGACTAAAAAGGTTGTGCTCCAGCATGGCCACAGTCAAATGACTGAAACAAGTAAAAGAAAGAAAAAAAATTAATTATTTGTATCAGAAAAAGTAGAAGGGATTATCTGTGTCAGTTCACATTTTTGTCTCACAGGCCCTTTCTTCAAACCAGTTATTTTTCATGGTCCTTAATTTTTTCTGGAGAACATTTTTATATGACTACAGAACATCTGTCTTTAGATGTAAATCTGGGTCACAGCTGACAGCCTTAATTAACTCACTTTTACTCTTGAAGAAGGCCCCAGATTTCTTTGTAATTTTCATCAAACCGATCCTAGTGCTGATTACATGGATAACTGAAGAAGGTAGCTACAGAAATGTACAGAATCTTAGAGAAGCTCAACTGCTCTCTGTATAAACAGGATTGAAGGATATTTTATTTAGTCTTTCACAGAAGACTTTTTGGAGTGATGATTTTGAGATTTTCCACCTTCAGCTTTTTTTTTGAGGAGATGCCCTGAAAGAGGCTTACTTTGAAGGTGTCTCCTACTTCTAAATTTTGTCTTTATTTTACCAGCAATGATCCTGTGATCGCTGCTGCAGTCAGCTACACACATAAATCTTGTCATCCACACACTATTGTGATCATAACGATAAACATCGCCCTTTCAAAGCCTAGCCAGGCTCATGGGCCCGGTTTCCCGGTTTCTATGGCGTATGTGTCCCTCCGCCAGCTGGACGGGATGCCAGTCCATGGCAGCGTTACTCAAGAAATAGGAAGAAAGAGTGAGAGAAAGTTGGGGCGAAAGAGTACAACAGGGGTGGAAGAATCATTGCCAAATATGGTTGTCTACCCATGTTTGTACCATTTCATGATGACATGCTGGTAAGTGTTAACAATGAAGACATATCTGTATTGTTTTTGATACCAAATGATGTGAAACAAGGCTGTGTCTTAACACCTACCCTTTTCAGTAACATAGTTTTCCAGCTTTGTCGTAAGAGTTCTTCAGAATATCTCCACCTGGAATTGACTACAGGGACAGACATGACGGTGAATTGTTTAAGCTTTATAGATTACAGACTAAAACTTCAGTCTGTAAACTATTGTTTGTAGATGATTGTTGACTGTTTGCACAAGATGAGTCCAGAATGCAAGCATCTGTCGATCAATTCTCAAAGGCCTGTAATAAGTTTGGCTTCATTATCACTTCTGCTGTCAAAACAGAAGTACTGCATCAGCCTGTCTCAAGATATGTGTAATTATGCGTGTACATACATACGTGGTGTACTTGTATATGGGTGTACCTCTGTGTGTATGTGTAACTGTATGTATGTGTATGTATACTTGTATGTGTGCTTCAATGTGTGTATATGTGTAACTATGAGTGAATGTGAGTGTGCTTGTGTGTGTGTATGCCAGTGTGTAACTGTATATATGGGTGTGTACATGTATGTGCACGTGTAAGTATGAATGAATGTTTATGTACTTGCATGTGTGTCTGTATGAGTGTGTTTGTATGTATGTGTGTGTGTAACAGTATATGTGTGTGTGTGTGTGCCTCTGCGTGTGCATGCGTAACTATGAATGTGTGTGTACTTATATGTGAGCCTATGTGAATGTACCTGTGTAATTATGTGTATGCATATGTGTGTGTACTTGTATATGTGTCTGTATAAGTTAGTGTACTTGAGTCTGCGTGTGCATGTAACTATGTATGTCCATATGTGTACATACATCGTGTAGTTGTATGTGTGTGTGTGTGTGTGTATGTATATATGTCTGTATCTGTGTATTTATGTATATCTGTGTGTATTAATACAAATCCCCAAAGAAGCACAACAGAAGTATGATGAATTGGAAGAAGCTGACCTCCACCCTGAATACAATAATACTGGTTCTGTACACAAGGTTACAGTTTCTTCAGTGGTGTATGATTGTATCTTGATATTGTTTAGCCCCAGGCCAACCTTGACCAAATCGCTTTATGATCAAAAGCCCTCCTGTCATGATCATCCTGTCATTTTGTACATCTAGGACCAAATCATATTATACTTTTTATTCTCTCTTTTTCCTTTTTACTTGTTCCAGAGTCGTTTGACTGTGGCCATGCTGGAGTACTTCCTTGAGGGGGTTCTTAATCAAACACACTGACACCTGGACTTATTTTATAAGCCTAGTATTTATTCTATTGGTCTCTTTTGCCGAACCACTGAATTACAGGGACATAAACACACCAGCACTAGTTATCAAGTGGTGATGGAGGGACAAACACAGACACAAAGACACACACACACATAGATATGTACACACACACACACTAATATATAATTATATATATATAATCATATTAAAGGGTGTGGATGAACCCTACAGACATGCTAGAAATAGATGCCAAATGGCTCTAAAAACCACATCTACACTCCGTTAGCACACATTGAAAGTGGACAGATGAATAAATAAGATTTATAAAAAGGATTAACCCTTTTTTTAATATAATTATATATTAGTATAAATTGTTACCTATATGGTTTTACTACATGCTGGCCACTTGATAAACTCATTAATAATGATGATGATCTCTTGTGAAATATATTGTTTTTGTTTCAATTGATTTTAAGAAGAATGAGTAATTTAGTATAAAGGAGGAGGGCCTTGTTTTTATTTTGTAACCTTGTGGATACCAGATAACAGAATCATAAATAATTTGAGAAACAGATAATTTTGCTCGATATCTTGGTTGTAGTTGATACTAGGAGAATGGTTCCTCTGGACAGCAGTGAAAACAAGACTCAGTCACTGGAAAAATATGTTGTATTATAAAAAGAAGCACAAAGACAAGATGAAGCAAGAGTCAGACCACCCTCGAAGAAAAAAACCAAAAAATCATTTTATCCATTTACTTTAATAAGTCCTCAGATAACTGTCTATTGATTGCATGTGAACTAGTTCAATCATGTTAAACGTGAACTAGTTCACATCGGCAATATAAATCTGTTCTTCACATCATACTTTAGCTTCCTTCATCACCCTGATCACTATCATTGCACCTTCTTTCTGCTCTCCTTTAGTTGTAGGGGCCTATTTATGGTTCTTTAGTCTTGCAAGTTTTAAGGTTACCTCACTAGTGCTGGTGCCATGAAAAGTATAAGCACTTGGTGGTCAGTGTCAGTTGTTTATGTCCCCATTTGTAAGCAGTTGGCAAAAGAGATCAATAGAATAAATATCAGGCATAAATACAAAAAAACAAATATAAAAATAAAGTAAGTACTGGCGTGATATGTTTGACAAAAACCCTTCAAGACGTTGACCCAGCATGGCTGCAATCCAATGACTGAAAACACGTAAAAGAATAAAGGAATAAGAGAATGTGGTAGGAAGCTTGCTTCCCAACCACATGGTTCTGGGTTCAGTCCCACTGCGTAGTACCTTGGGCAAGTGTCTTCTACTATAGCCTCTGGCCAACCAAAGCCTTGTGAGTGTATTTGGTAGACGGAAACTGAAAGAAGCCCATCGTATATCATCATCATCATCATTTAACATCCGTTGTCCATGCTGGCATGGGTGGACAATTTGACTGGGCTGGCATGGGTGCTGTTACATGCCACCAGCATGGGTGCCGTTACATGCCACCAGCACGGGTGCCATTTGCATGACACTGGGCTGTGTTTATGTGCCACTGGCACAGATATCATTTTGTGTGACACCAGTATCTGTCACAACTGCAATTTTGCTTGGCTTGATGGGTTTTCTTCTCAAGCACGACATATTGCCAAAGGTCTTGGTCATTGCCTCTGTGAGGCCCAACATTCGAAAGGAACTCAGCCACTTTGCCTCCATGAGGCCCAATGCTCGAAAGTATATATATATATATATATATATATATATATATATATATAATCAAAATAAGCAACAGGATATCAAGTAGTGATGCAGTATGATGTGGCTGACTGGTTAAAATTCTATTTATTTATTTGTGCAGCTGAAGATGGCACT
>NC_069001.1:32774821-32776885 GCF_001194135.2 Octopus bimaculoides
TATATATATATATATATATATATATATATATATATGTATGTATGTACATGTGTATTTGTGTGTGTCTGTGTTTGTCCCCACCACCATTGCTTGACAACTGATGTTGGTGTGTTTGCCTCCTTGTAACTTAGCAGTTCGGTAAAAAAGACTGATAGAATAAGAACTAGGCTTACAAAGAATAAGTCCTGGAGTCGATTTGTTTGACGAAAGGCAGTGCTCCAGTATGGCAGCAGTCAAATGACTGAAACGAGTAAAAGAATAAAAGAAAAAAATATTAACTAAGACAATAATTATGTTATTAGAATCCGAGTGACATTAACTAAATTCTCTCATTAATATGATATTAATAAGATATATTTTCCGTCTCTGTTCTCTTAACTTATCCATTAATGGACCTCTCTTACCTTACACCTCTCTCTCTCTCTCTCTTCTTTAACTAACCAGCTCTTTGACAAAGCCCCGTGCACTATGAAGACCCATGCTGGGTCATTTTATTCTTTTATTTCTTTTAATTTACGATTCTGTGCAGCAAACTGTGAAAATGGCAACATCACAGAATAGTTTATGGACAGCAAAACAGGGACATAAAACTGAGCTAAAAGAATAATTACTTATTTATTAGTCGTAGCTCTAGGATATTTACTAATCTCTCACTCCCTTCCTCACTTCCACTCTCAGTCTATCTATCTATCTATCTATCTATCTGCCTGCCTGCCTGTCTGTCTGTCTGTCTGTCTGTCTGTCTGTCTGTCTGTCTATCTATCTATCTGTCTATCTATCTATCTATCTATCTATCTACTTATCTATCTATCTGTGTACTTATCTATCTATCTGTTTGTGTATCTATCTCTGTCTGTCTGTCTGTCTTTCTCTGTTTCTGTCTCTCTCTCTCTTCTCTTTCAACCTTTAGACATTGTATTGTTGTAATAAGACACACACCCCTCCCTATTCTCTAACTTATTCCATTGACCAACATTTCTCTTAGTTCTCTAAACCATCCCATAATGTTCCACAGTCTGTGAAATGCATGCTGGGTATATTTAGTCCATTCTTTCTTTTTATGTTTCCATGGAACAAACTGAGAAAATGGCAACTTCACAGGTATTTTATGGTCAGCAAAACAAAGCTATGAGATTAAGCCAGCAGAATAATTATTTATTTATTACTAACATTAATATGAAATTTACTAAATTCCCATTTAGTAAAAACATCTCTGATCAGTATCCTGGTGGCTTTGTACCATGACTAATATGATCAAATAATCTTGTTGCAGCAGCAATTCTGACAAAGTATGATAGAGAGGGAACGTTTATGTGATCATCACTGTGGTCCTTATTGATGTGTCTTATAATGTTGTAGATCAACCCAGCAGGAGCTGTCCTGGGGTTAAATCACCATGCTATGAAAATATTAAGCAGCATTATGGAGAGATAAGACTCTCTGGCTATTGTGAAAGTGATGTTGCTTGGAGGACAGTTACACTGAATAAGATTTGACATGGGGAGAGCAAGGGTTAGCTTGGTCTTAGTAAGTTGCTGTGAGGTCAACTTGTCTTGGGAAATGGTGGCTCTGAATAACATACTGTGTGAGGGAGATGTGAACTCTGTGAGCTACAGGGAAGGCAAATCTATTGAGGAGAGAAGTTAATTCAATGGAAAAAGAACTGCACAGCATAGGGGAAGGTAATGATTTAGTCCTGACAGGCAACATAATAGGAAGAGCATCTGGCTACAAAATCCTGCCTTAAAAACCTTCTGTGTAAACCTATGCTATCATGGATAGAGATGTTAAAAGAGTAGATGAACAAATGTATGTATGTATGCTTGTATGTGCATATATACATGTGTGTGTGTGTGTGTGTGTGTGTGTGTATTGGGTTGGGTTGTCTGGAAAGTTTGTGCCAATTTTTAAAGGAAAGAAAAAGGTCAATAAATACTTGCCATTACATTTTGAATCAACCAATTTGTTGCACAATGCGTCTCCATTTTTCCTTTAACTTGAAAATACCCTCTTCCTAGAATTGAGGTGGTTTCATGGCAAATAAGTCGAAAGGTAAGCTACTAT
>NC_069001.1:32777104-32787622 GCF_001194135.2 Octopus bimaculoides
TCAAAAAGTAATGCCATTTTGTTTAGGACAGGTATAGTTACCAACACAGGAACACGTATCATACATCAAAATGAAGCTGGTCCTCTGTGGATCACATCCCTACTTCTCAACATAGTCACTGTTTCTCTCAATAGCAATGTTCCACCTCCGAATGAGAGCATGTATCCCTGCCCTGTAAAATTCTGTTGACTGTTCTTTGAGCCACTTCTTCACTACAGTTTTCACTTCCTCATCACTGGACTATCATCTCTTTGACCCCATGAAAGAGGGTTTGAGAGGCAAACATTATTCCAGTGACGAGGAAGTGAAAACTTCAATACAACTGAATCATATAGCAGTTAACTTCAATGTGGCATAGTCATATAGTAGTTAATTTCAATGTGGCTGCTCAGATAGAAGTTAATGGCCTTGTCAGATAGCAGTTAACTTCATTGTGACTGAATCATACAGCTGTTAACTTCTGTGTGGCTAAATCAGATATCAGTTAACTTCAATGTGGCTGAGTCAGACAGCAGTTAACTTTAATGTAGCCTTGTTAAATAGAAGTTAACTTCAATGTGACTGAATCATGTTGGATGGTAGTTAACTTCAAAATAGACTTTCCAGTACAATGTTTTCCACCTGCACCTTATATCCTTTGTCAATCATACTGATTGTATATCTGGAACTTAGAACAGTGAATCATTCCGTCTTGAGTTATATATATACATTTTCCAACTAGGTGGATGTTGACTGGACTACTGAGAGTTAAATGTGTTCACAGACCATCACCTGTTTCCTTAGATTCCGGATTTTTCCTTGTAGGTAACCTAGCAGTTTTTCCTTTGATGGCTGATCAATTCATTCAGTTTGTTGTTCATTCAATGGACTAAGCCAGCATATTGTGTTTTAGTGAATGAAATATTGAATAAAATATTGATTTCTTTCATCAACATAGAATAAGTAAAGTTAGTTATTGACATAGTGAAAAGAAATTTTTAACTCTCTCCCACGAAGGAGGATAAGAGAGAATTTAATGCTGAAGCAGATACATGTAGCTGTGGTCATTTGTGTATCAGTTTTAATAAAGTTAGTTTCTCATTTAACCCTTTCTGTCCAAAGCACTTTCTTAAGTTTGTCCAAAATATCCATGCTTGTTTCCAAACGTTTAGTTATTGGAAGTTAATTTAATTTAGTCGGTGGGTTTGATGTATTGATAATATATTAATTGATGGAAAGTAGCAAGCTGGCAGAAATGTTAGCATGCCAGGCAAAATGCTTAGTGGTATTTCATTTGTCTAAGGCGGCGAGCTGGCAGAAATGTTAGCACACCGGGCGAACTGCTTAGCGGTATTTCGTCTGCCACTGCATTCTGAGTTCAAATTCTGCCGAGGTCGACTTTGCCTTTCATCCTTTCGGGGTCGATAAATTAAGTACCAGTTACGCACTGGGGTCGATATAATCGACTTAATCCGTTTGTCTGTTCTTGTTTGTCCCCTCTGTGTGTAGCCCCTTGTGGGCAGTAAAGAAATAGGTATTTCATTTGTCTTTACGTTCTGAGTTCAAATTGCGCTGAGGTTGACTTTGTCTTTCATCCTTTCGGGGTCAATAAATTAAGCACCAGTTGCATTCTGGGGACAATCTCATCGACTGCCCCCCCTCCCGCAAAATTTCGGGCCTTGTGCCTAGAGTAGAAAAGAATTTATTAGTTGATGGCTAACATATTTTTTTGAGATCTTAGATTATCAGCCATGTGCCCTGTACATCACATATAAGGTGCATTGAAATATATACATATTTCAAAAATAAAACCAAAAAATGTGTATCACCCTGGCCCCACTGTACTATCCACTGGACAGCCAAAGCAATTAATTATCAATATGAAGCTGAAAGGCATGATTTTTTAAAAAAATGTCCCAGCTAACATTTAGCCTAATTCAATATTAATCTAAAGCATTTGTAATTAGTGACTACTTTCCAAAGTACTGAAGTATTGTAATAGAATACTTAATGTTAACTCAGATATAAATTTCTCGTTACCTTCCAATAATGAATATTATCAATCAGGATAATTTCAGAGATTCGTCAGTTTTTATATTTATGTTGAGTTGTGACCATGAAGAAATTACTGAATGGCTAAAAAAACTGGGGGTTTTTTTTCTTCTGCAAAATTGGGTGATGGCCTCACTAGTGCTAGGGGCACAAAAAGAAAACCGAGTACACGCTGTGAAGTAGACTTTAGGAAGAGTATTCAGCTGTAGAAACCATGCTATAGCCGAGACTGGAGGATGATGCAGTCCTTGGGCCTACCAGATCTTGTCAACCCATCCAAGCCATTCCAGCTTAGAAAACAGACATTAAGTACTGCTGCTGCTGCTGTGCAAGATTCCTGTGCTGGTTCCACATAAGATGCACTTGTGCTTGCGCTGTGTGTAAAAGCACTCTTGCCAGTGTCATGTTAAAAGCACCCATCACATGCGATAAAGTGGTTGGCATTAGGAAGGGCATCCAGCCATAGAAACCAAGCCAAATCAGACTGGAACCTGGTGCAGCTCTCTGGTTTGCCAGCTCTGGTCAAACCATCCAACCCATGCCAGCATGGAAAACTGACGTTAAATGATGATGATGGTAGTGGCGGTGGTGATGATGATGATTTTGTTCTTCCTTTGACATGCCCTGCTGCTGTCATGAACATGGGGAAGAAACATTTCAGTGTCTTGGCACACAGAACATGAAGCCAAACAAGCTGTCCATTCATGTGTTGCTAGTTACCCACAGCCTTCCTCATTGAAGAAACTGCTGTCTAACATCAAAGTTTACATAACAGAACAGGACAGAACATTCTCTGCTAACCTAGTTATCAATGTCATTTCGTGTAACAAAGCATTGATTTAATTGAAATTTAAACTCGCCTCTCATCTGATTCTAGCCAAACATGTCAGACTTAGCAGCAGCTGTTACCTGAAATGTCAATAACCTACACATCTGGTAATTAAAGATCACAGGAAGGGCAAAAGTGCTGAGGCCGCAAAGTCTGAACATTAGCTCTGGAGTATAGAAAATCTAAGACTTTTTATTTCTATCGAAGCTGATATCAATTAATATAGGAACACATCTTTTATCTTTAGTCTTTTATCTTTCACTTGTTTTAGTCATTGGACTGCGGTCATGCTGGAGCATTGCCTTAAAGAGTCTTTTAATCAAACAAATCAGCCCCAGTACTTAATTAAGACTGGTGCTTATTCTGTTGGTGTATTTTGCCAAACCACTAATTTGCAGGGATGTAAACAAACCTGCACCAGTTGTCAGGTGGTGGGGAGAAACACAAAGCTACACACATGCACACACATATACATGCATACACAGGCTTCCACACAGTTTCCACCTACCAAATTTACTCACAAGGCATTGTTTGGCCCAGGGCTATAATAGAAGACACTTGCCCAAGATGTCATGCAGTGGGATTGAACCCAGAACTACATGACTGCAAGGGAGCTTTTTAATGTCATAGCCATGACTATGAAGAGCAATTTATCTTTTATCCTATATCTTTTACTGGTTTCAGCCAGAGGCTGAGGCCATGCTGGAGTATTCCAGTGGGTTTCAGTTTCTGTTCTGTACTGTTTCTGGTGAAGAAGTGAGTTGGATAGAGCTACTCTTCTTTGTAACTCCTGCTGCAATGTGGGTTCATCTGGTATCTCAGATAAAAAACTTGTTCAGACACTCTTTGAAAACCTCCATATCTACACCGCTATAGAACTTCATTTTCATGTATCTGCTGCTACAAAAATTTTGAGCAGCAAAACATGAAATTTCAAAAATCATTTAAATCTCATCATCATCATCATCATCATTTAAGATCCCCTTTTCTATGTTTGCAAGAGTCAGAGAGAATTCGTTGAGGCAGATTTTCTATGGCCAACTGTCCTTCCGGTCAGCAAACCTCTCCTACTTCCAAGTAAGGTAATATTTTCCCTGTGGCCAGACACATTTTTCAGAGAAGACTAGAAATAAACAACCTCGCTTGTATGTTGGTGATGCTCATTTACAACCATACTGTAATGTCTACACTCGGATACACAAATGTAAGATAAGAAATAGAATTATACAATGGGCAAAAGCCTTTTGGCTAAACAACAAAAGGAAAATAATTATACAATTACAACAAAAATAAAACAAAACAAACAGGGTCTTTCAACTATCAGATGAGTATAGTAAGTTAGCGCAAGGAAAAAGGAAATGGAAAAATCTTAACTGACCGGGTGGCAAGACAGAACAGAACAGATGTGACTGACCTCAAGGGCGGTCAGCTGAAAAAGGATGACAATGCCTAAACTGGACAGCGATCACATGGTAGGAGAGTCTAGGAGTTGAAGAGGGCAGAGGGACTAAGGAATAGGAGAGGGAGGAAAGAAATCAGAAGAATGAAAGAATGAGAGGAAGAGAGAGAGAGAAACCAGGTTCAAGAGAGGTAAGTGAGGAAGGAAAGGAAAAGAGATTGAAAGATAAGAGGGAGGGGGGGAAAGGGATTAAGGAATATGAGAGAGGGAGAATGAAATCAGAAGGACAGGGGAACAAGGGAGAGAGAGAGAGAGAAGGAAGAACTAAGGGAGAAATGCAGGGACGAGAGGGTGAGAGAGACAGAGAAAGAAAGGGAGAAAAAGAGAGACAGAGAGAAAGTGGAAGAAGGGAAAAGGGGAGAAAGGCGACGAAAAGGGGCTGAGAGTTGTACATAATATTCAAGGGTATCTTTTTATGTGTGTGTGTGTGTATGTATCAGAGTTTCTTATTCTTCCAGTCTGTATCCTGCTTAGTTGAGGGGTCTTATCTTGCAGGTATTTGGTGACCTCACTGGTGCTGGTGCCATGTTAAAGGCACACAGTACACTCTGTTAAGTGGTTGGTACCAGGAAAGGCATCCAGCTGTAGAAATCATGCCAAGGTAAACACAGAACCTGGCAGAATCTTTTGGCTCATCTGTACTTGTTGAACCGTCCAACCCATGCCAGCATGGAAAAAAGCATGTTAAATGATGAGGATGATGATGATATATATATATAAACAGCTGCTTTTAGGTTCTCCCTACCAAATCCGCACACAATGTTTTGGACAACAATCAGTAAATATAAATTTCTGCTATATTTTCATATCAGAACCATTTCCCCCCTCTTTAAAACTGTACTACAAAACAAAATACATCCAATAAATAAATAAATAAATAAAATATATGAAGCTATTATTTAACTAAAAGCCTTCAAATTATATATGACATTATAAGCAACAATTTGTGACAGAAAAAAGCAACAGTTTAACTATTGCCTATTTAAAAGCTGAGAAAAAATAATCATCCTGATGGCCACCATATTTACTCCAGTACAATGTGATCTCGCATATAAGGCAGCCTCTGTATTTTGCACATAGAAATCAGTAATGATATGTGTTTTTAGTGTGAAGGTGTGTGGCTTAGTGGTTAAAATGTTTGGCTCCTGATCATAAGGTTGTGAGTTCGATAACTGGTGGTACATTGTATCCTTGAGCAAGATACTTTATTTCACATTAAAGTTTGTCCTTGAGTCAATATTTTGAAGAAACTTCTCTGCATTTGTTTAACAAGACACAATTAGAATAATTATTGCTAAGTAAAATTCTCTCATTTTATGTTGGAGAGAGTTGGGGGGTTTAGGTTACCACTGGGAAACTTGCAAAGTTGGGGAACCTTAACTGAGAGCTCTTGGAAAAAGCCTTGATTTTGAATACACACACAAGTTTCTTCCCAAATGAATTGTAAAACTTAGGAGGTAAGAGATTTTTGTTTGAAATATTATCATGAAGGTTTAAAAATAAAAAGCTACTCTTGTAAAAATATATAATAAAAAGCATCGAAATGACTTTGAGTTTCAAAAAAAAATTGTTAATGTATTTTTAGCTGTAACCTGTACATTTTAATAGCAGCAATCTGTAAATCTGTCTGAAAAAAAAAACCTCACAATAATCAATAAACTTTAACTTTTGACCAATGCAATTAATTCTCTCCAGTATGTTATTGAATTTGTATAATGTGAAGCTGATGTGCAGTTTGGAATTTAAT
Source organism: Octopus bimaculoides (assembly GCF_001194135.2). Taxonomy (NCBI): domain Eukaryota; kingdom Metazoa; phylum Mollusca; class Cephalopoda; order Octopoda; family Octopodidae; genus Octopus; species Octopus bimaculoides. Next base: position 32,783,171 of record NC_069001.1, read on the forward strand.
TTGAAATTGAAACCAACTGAAACAGTGAAAAGATTTTGAAATGATTTCTTTTGGTGCAGGTATGGTTGTGTGGTTAAGAAGTTTCATGTAGCAATCATGTAGCAATTATATGGGTTCAGTCCCACTGTGTGCTTGTGTGGTACTTTGGGTACTATACTTTTACTATAGACCTGGGTTGACAATACCTTGTGAGTGAATATAATTGATGGGAGCTGTCTGAATGGACATTGTAATATATGTGTGTGTGTATATATCTATACACACACACACACACACACACACACACACACACATGTATGTAGGCGTTAGGAAGGGCATCCAGCTGTAGAAACTCTGCCAAATCAGATTGGAGCCTGGTGTAGCCATCGGGTTTCACCAGTCCTCAGTCAGATTGTCCAACCCATGCTAGCATGGAAAGCGGATGTTAAACGATGATGATGATGATGTATGTATGTATGTATGTATATAAGGATAAAGACCCCCTTCTGTCATGAACGACAATGGGATTGCACCTTTGTGGCACAAGAATGGGCAAGGTTGTTTATAGGAGACCAGCAGTCACCTATTCAAACCAGCCTCCCCTCTTCATGCCACTGATGTCATCTAAGGGAAAGCAATAACCAATACAGCACGGCACCAGTGACATCACAACTCATTTCTACAGCTGAGTGAACTGGAGCAACGTGAAATGAAGTGTCTTGCTCAAGAACACAACACACAACCCAGTCCTGGTCACCCGACATATATGTATGTATGTTGGAATTTAGAAAAAGCCAAAACAAAAGACGAAGATGAGTGTGTAAACAACAAACAGATGTATTAGTTTAATGCTCAGGAAGTAAGAAAGTCTTTTACGTTTCGAGTCTATGCTCTTCAACAGAAAAGAACACAAAAATAAGTAGAGAGAGAAAATAAAAAAAGGTTTAGTGGTTAGCGATCAATCATGGCGAAAGTATGTATGTATGTGTATATACATACATGCATATTTACAGTATACTACCAACAAATAACAACTAAGGATTGTTTTATCATACTTTGAGCTTCACACTAAGTACCCAACTATTCCTGGCATCCTATTTGTTGATATGCCTAGATTCTGACAAATCCTGTAACTGATCTCTCTCTCTTATATATGTATATATAAAGAGAGAGAGAGAGAGAGATTGAAATAGCAATACAGATAAACATAGGCTTGATATTGATATATATTACAAAAAATGATGAATATTACATTGATCTTATGTAGTAAACTATGTAGTTTTTGTGTTATCCTTGTGAATATTTGTGTGTGTATGTGTGAGTGAGTGTGAGAGTGCATGTGTGAGTGTGAGAGTGTGTGTGTGTGTTTGTCCCACTACTATTCAAGAACCAGTTTTGGTTTGTTTACATCCTCATGACCTAGCAGTTTGGTACAAAGTAACTGATAGACTAGGCACTTGACTTAAAATAAACACTGGGGTCAATTTGTTTGATTAATCCCTGTTAATTTTATTTTTCAAATCTGGTACTTATTCTTTTGGTCTCTTTTTGCTGGACAGCTATGTTATGGGGGGGGGGGACAGTAAACAAACCAACACTGGTTATCAAGTGGTGGAGGACACAAATACACACACACACATGCATATGCAACAGGGATTCCTCACATTTTCCATCCACCAAATTCACTTTCAAGACATTGTTCCTGGCTGGGACTTTAGCAGAAGACCCTTGGTCATGATGCTGTGTTGTGAGACAGAACTTGGAAACACATGGTTGCAAGGCAAGCTTCTTAGCCACACAGCTATGCCTAATTATGTGAAGGTGATGATTCATTCCCTCCCTGGACAACAGGAGTTCTACATAAGGTGATCAGACAGGCTTACATTGGAGTGATTCACTTTGACGTATGGTCACCCAATCATACTTTCAGATAGACATCATCATATCACCATCATCATCATCTTCATCATCATCATCATCATCATCATCATCACTTTTACCATCACTACTGCTATCATCATCATCACCACCATCATCATCATCACCATCACCACCACCATTACCATCACCATCTACATCATCATCATCATCATCATCATCTTCATTCACATCCTTGTCGTTGTCGTCGTCCTCCTTCTCCTCCTCCTCCTCCTACTACTACTCTCCTCCTCTGCCTCCTCCCTAGTGTCACCACTGCTGTCACTGCCGCCATCACCGCTGTCACCATCATTGCCACCACCACCACCGCCGCCGCCACCACCACCACCACACCACCAACACCACCATCTTCATCATCGTTGTCATCTCCACACCCCTTCATCTACAGATGCAACATCCCTGCATATCTCACGTCTATTTTCATTCCTCCACTTCACTCTCTATTTCATATCTTATCTAAAATAAGTATTGCTTAACCATTTTCTCACACCGTCTCCGATGAAGGGATATATAAAATATCTCAGAAACAGCTGTTAGACCTTCTATTTATACATGTTCTAAAATCTTTCACAGCCTTGGATTTTTATCTCATTCTGAAAATTTTTTTATATATACACATGCTGATATATGACCTACGTTGGACTCCTCATTTGCATAATCACTGAACCCGGAGCTTAACTATGGTCTGTCCATAGCACTTACTCAGCATTACCTGACACCTTTGGGTCTTATTCATGCCATTACCTTTCATAACCTCTATGTATGCATGTATGTATGTATGTATGTATGTGTATGATGGGTTTCTTTTGGTTCATGTCAACCAAATCCACTCACAAGGCTGTGATCAGCCTGGGGCTATAGTAGAAGAGATTTTGCCCCAGTTGCTTTGCAGTGGGACTGAACCTGAAACCCATATGAGCTGGGAACCAAATTTCTTAGTCACACAGCTACAAGATAATGTCCCAGTCAAAACCCCACTGCCCTATATACCCCATTTCAATAAATGATTAGACTATTGTCATTAGTTTTTAATTAGCCCACAGGTGGTAGAATGGCAGAGAGTGGTGAATGGTGGTAGTGGAGGTGATGGTAGTTGAGGATGGTGGTAGTGGTGGATGGTGATGATAGTGGTGGTGTTTAATTGGTCAAGCTAGGAAACGATACAACATTAAGTGAACCATGACGAGGATGCAAAGACACTTAGGCCATTTTAGAGGGAGAAATAGCTTTTTATTTGGTGTGTGTCCGATCATTGTGAATATCTGAGTGTGCATGTGTGTCTGTCTGTCTGCCTGTCTGTGTGTTGTAATTAGATAACTTAAATGCTTGACAATGGTTTGTGTTTGTACATCTTTGAATTCAGTTATAATTGTGTCACTGAACAAATGTCTATCGTTGCGTATATATCTGTATGCATGTCTATACATGTCACCCTCTTTTGTTGCCTCGCTAAATACATGCACACACACAGAGACACACATGCCTGTATACGTACATATATCTATATATATACTTATATATATATGTGTGTGTATGTTAGTCTAGTGTACTTTAAAGAACTCTCTCACACACACACATTATATATTTATGTATATACATGTGTGTATGTATATCATCATCATCGTTTAACGTCCGCTTTCCATGCTAGCTTGGGTTGGACGATTTGACTGAGGACTTGTGAAACCGGATGGCAACACCAGGCTCCAATCTAATTTGGCAGAGTTTCTACAGCTGGATGCCCTTCCTAACGCCAACCACTCAGAGAGTGTAGTGGGTGCTTTTACGTGTCACCGCACATATACATATATATGTATATATGTATGTATGTGTGTATATATATGTATGTGTATGTATGCATATATATACATATTTATGTGTGTGTATATATATATATATATATATATATATATACACACACACACACACACACATGTATATATATATATATATATATATTTCTATATTTCTCATACTCGGTTATAATGTCTTACGTTTAAACTGGTTCCAATACATTTCCCTGAGGAGAAGTTTACATTTTTAACATCGCCGATTCCTATGGATCGCATAAATTGTAATTCTTCGAAAAATATGTCGGAATAAAAGTATGCAGTTATAACATGCGTTTACTCCATTCTTTAAATTTATATATACTCAAATACCCAAAATATCAAGGAGTTTCTGCCTCACAAACAGGAGTTACACCACAGTTATTTTGTGATCTTTGCTACCCTGGTATCTATTAACCCATTTATTTTATCCGAATTATTTTTAATAGAAGAAAATAAATACATATAATTAAATATATATATCATCATCATCATCATCATCATCATCGTCATTTAACGTCCGCTTTCCATGCTAGCATGGGTTGGACGATTTGACTGAGGACTGGTGAAACCGGATGGCAACACCAGGCTCCAATCTAATTTGGCAGAGTTTCTACAGCTGGATGCCCTTCCTAACGCCAACCACTCAGAGAGTGTAGTGGGTGCTTTTACGTGTCACCTGCACGAAAACGGCCACGCTCGAAATGGT
>NC_069001.1:32787681-32789532 GCF_001194135.2 Octopus bimaculoides
ATATATATATATATATGTATGTATGTATGTATGTATGTAGGTACATGTGTGTGTATGTGCATATGTATATAGATGTGTGTGTGTGCATGTGTGAGCGTGTGTGTATTTTATTTGTTAGGCCTGAAAGGAAGTCAGGAAATACCCTGGATTTTTGCAGGTGCTCTGAGAACAGTGATATTGATGCTGTCACTAAGAATGTGTCAAGGCTGAAAAGAAAAAATGAAGCTAGCATGCTTCACTGGATGTGTAATGAACTGAGCATAAAACTAGGTGTAAGAGGAATCAGATGCTCTTATGTAAGAGAGGAGGCTGTACTAGTACAGACCTGCAATAAAGAAGTGCCTTGAGGTCCATGTGGAAGAAAAATCAATGGAGACGTGGACAGATGTGGTGAATGCTGACCCAAGGATGGTGAACCTTATAAAAGAGATGATGACTAATAGTCAGAAGAGGAGAAATATTGTATTGGAGAAGACATGGCCTATGCATGCATATACAGGTTTTCTCTCAGAGTTTCCCTCTCCTAGAGAGATGTTGTGACAACAAGAGAAGGTCCTCCTCTCCTTCCCAGTGGGCCAACCGTGCACCTTGACACCAACCCAGGTATTTCCATGTTTCCACACATGCATACATGCATACATACACATGTACACATATTGTTGGATGGCTGTTGACTACTCATGAGCTCTTCCGCACTTTCACAGGTCTTATTTTTCATCCTGCAGGGAAGCTCTGTCAGGTCGCCCTTGGATGATATTGGTAACATGTAACCCAGTACAACCTGTTGCATGGTTGGGTCATCGGTGACTAAACTGGCAACCCCATCGAGCTTGCTTGGTGAGGAGGGTGATTGTCGGACACCCTGCAGGACGAAAAATAAGACCTGTCAAAGGGCAGAAGAGCTATATATATATAAGTACTAGGCTTACAAAGAATAAGTCCTGGGGTCAATTAGTGCGACTAAAAACACCACAATTATTTAATTCATCCATGAAAAACCACAATTGTGGTTTTTTCTCTAAATTTTATATTTATATTATATATATATTTTTTTCTTTTTTTTTTCTATAGTTTCAGCTGAGAGCTGCGCCCATGCTGATGCACCACTGTGAAATTTAATTTAATTTTGATAAATTAAATTGAATTTTTCCCTAATATTATTATTATTATATATATATATATATATATTTATTATGTATATATATCTATATATTTAGATAAAAATAGTTATGGCCAGGCTATGGGGTTACCCGGAGTTTCATGTCCATAAAGCACTTTACAGCTGGATGCCCTTCCGAACACCAACCACTCTACAGTGTGGACTGCGTGCTTTTAAGTGGCACCTGCACTGACAGGGTCACCAAGTACTTGCAAGACAAAAAAAGAACTTTCAAGAGGGGAAAGGGCATAGGAGGAGGTAACCTTGTGTTGGATGATGAAAGGTTATAGTGAGACAGAGAGACAGAAACAGGTGTCTTGGTGTAGAAAAGGTACAAGGTTACCTGGCTGGAGAGAGAGGGAGAGATCAGGAAGGAAGAGAGAAACAGGTGTGCTGCTGCATAGGAAATACATGGTGACCCAACCTGAGGGAAATGCAGGAGAGAGAGAGAGAGAGAGTGGGAGACAGCAGGATAGAGATGGCGGCAAAATGCCGGACATACTCCCAAGGGACGGGGATCAGAATATAAATGGGATGGTTGAGAAAAAGAAGTGAGAGATAAAGATGGTGGCAAGTGCTAGGGCATATCCTTGAGGTTCGAACGCCATAATATAAGTGGCAGGATATTGCGAAGGAAGTGTGATTAAAGGGTGCAGAGGGGATGGGGAGTGAGGGCCAAAAACCTGGGTATA
>NC_069001.1:32789887-32790489 GCF_001194135.2 Octopus bimaculoides
TATATATATATATATATATATATATATATATATATATATCTGTGTGAATATTTGTATATGAGTATGTGTGTGTATACATGTGTATGTGTGCATGTGTACATGTATGTGTATTTATATATATATATCTATATAAGCTGTGTGTACATATGAACACGCAGCTGAATGTAAACACTTCTATTTTTATTTGTTTTTGTTGGGGCTGTGTTGGTCAGTTGTCCAAGTTTCTATATTGATTCCATCCAACGATCGCTTGTTGAATAGCCTCTAGAAACTCTCATAGAGCCACTTAGATGTATCCACACACACACACACACACACACACTTACACACACACACACACACAAACACATACACACACGCACACACATGCACACTCTCTCTCGCTGTTACACACACACACACACACATTCTCACACACACAGACATTCTACACACTTCCTATAGACGTATATTTATATCACCACTGTTTGTTTTATGCTCTTACTACTACTACTACTACTACTACTACTACTACTACTACTACTACTACTACTACTACTACTACTAGTGCTGCTGCTGCTGCCTCCGCCACCGCTGCCGCCGACACCACCACCACCACCACC
>NC_069001.1:32790499-32793884 GCF_001194135.2 Octopus bimaculoides
CCACCGCTGCCGCCGACACCACCACCACCACCACCACCACCACCACTACTACTACTACTACTACTACTACTACTACTACTACTACTACTACTACTACTACTACTACTACTACTGTTGCTGTTGTTGTTTCTAAGTATATTGTCAAATTGAGATTGATGAAAGGGGGGAAATGTGACAGCCAAGAGATACTGAAGAGCTGTTTTAATGTAATCCAATCCAGTTATGGTTCCTATACAATTATGGGGGATAGTTGTTGTTTGGTATTGTTGTTGTTTAACCCCAGGCCAGTTGAACTAAACGGACCTATGATGAAAATTGTCCAGTCATAACTATCCTGTCTTGAGTTTTTCACACGGTGTCACCTGACAAGTAACTCCAGGGGTGTTGGTGGCATGAAAAAGATAAAAGTACCCAGGTTCACACTGTAGAATGGTTGTTTGCCATTAGGAAGGGCACCCAGCCATAGTGCTCCATATCGAAGGTGATCATGGAGCACAATGCAGACCAGTGGCTCACCAGATCCTGTCAAACTGTCCAACCCATGCCAGTATGGAAAACAAACCTTAAATGATGATGATGATGATGAAGGAGAGTACTGTTCCCTCATGTATCTCAGATGGTGCTGTTGCTATGCACCCAAACAATCTTGGACCACATCCAGAAAGTGGGATTGGATTTGTGCAAATCCTTTCCCCACTATAAAATTTCATCATGCACAGGTATCACTTGAAAGAAAAAAAGTAAGACCTATCACAAAAATGGTAAGGAAGAAATGGAGAGATAATTAATAAAATATTATTTATTAATCATAAAATGACAACATCTCTGACAGCTGTTTTGATTCAGTAATCTTTAGATAATTAATTTACAAAATTAAAATCATTATAAGATGAATCTCTTCAGAGGTAGTAAAGATATACTGATTAGAAATACATGTAGAGATAACGGCTGCAAACCATTAACTGATAGTATATATATATATATATATATTAACTGATAGTATATATACAAAAAGAGCCAGTTATAGAAGGCATCAATCCAACATAGAGAGAGAAGGTAGTGTGTATTTTTAAGTCTTAAAGTAAGAAAAGAAGAGATTAATATAATATCATAGGGTATGATATTATATTATATACAGCGGGTTTCTTTCAGGTTCTGTCTACCAAAACCACTCACAAGGCTTTGGTCACCCCAAGGCTATAGTAGAAGACTCTTGCCCAAGGTGCCATGCCATGGAACTGAACATGGAACCATATGGTTGGGAAGCAAGTTCCTTACCACACAGCTACACCTGAGCCTATTTTGATTGAGAAATTTAGGGGTTCTTGCTCTGGCTAACCATCTGAGACTAACAGCAAGAAAATGAAGGAGTTAGTTGGCACTAATCTCCATTATGCACCCAACAATGCAGCTGAATAGCATGGACATGAATAGCTCCAGGTGTTGAGCTGTACTAACACAACCAACAACTTTTCCTGGTTAATTTTTGCTCCTGATACCACTTCTCACTTCCTTATATGATGCTGATTATCTCAATGCATTTGCTTTTTGACATCACAACAGTGACGTTGTTGGTTTATACCAACACACATCTCCCACATCCTAGTTCACTCAGAATGCCCCTCAATGTTTTCCGCTTGTGCTGAAGTGGCTCAAGAGTCAATAGATACAACAGGGGCAAAAGGGGACCTTGGAAGACTGACCAGTTGAGTTATAAATTCAGGTGATACAATTGTTCTACTTTTAGATATAAAACTAGGTTTTTAAAGAATGATTCATACAGTACATCCATATGCATTAACGCAACCAACAACTAACTGTATCGACACAGAGATAGCTAAAGTCAACAGAGATATATAAAGAGTGTCAGGCGTAAAATCCTTTCTGATAAGACCCTTTATAGATTTTCACTTTCAATACCGGATATTTATAAAATAAAAAAAAAATAAAAAATAAATAAATAAAATAAGAATGAATAAATAAATAGATACTCCAAAAGAATCTTAAGTGGACCAAACAGCAGAACATTATGACAATAAGTATACACCCACAAACTATGGTATTTTGAACACCTAGAAGAGAAATAAATCACAAACAAAACATAAAATACAATACACACATGCAATGTACCCTGATTATAAAAAGAAAACCCACAGCATGTATCATACCCAGTCATAAATCAATAGAATATATCAGAGAATAAGTTATAATATTATTATAGTTAATTTTTTTGTCCGACCTTAATAAATAATAATTGATGTAAGTCAATTGTTGTTCATTAATATTTCTCCATTTTCTGTTTTCTTTAAATTTTGATTCTTGATAAACTCATGTTTATCCTTGTCTTTACCTGTAATTTATGAGCATAATATGCTTACATATGTGTGCCCATGGTTAAACATAGGTAATATACCTGTAGTATAATGGATACTTTTATACCTTAGATGGTTATTTTAACCTCTAACTCAGCTAACGTCATATACATATATATATTGGAAAGTTTGGAGGTAATGTACAGGAATTATATATTAGAAAAAATAATAATAATCAGGTACTCAGATGTCTGGATGGTTGTATATTTACAGATTTTTATTCATATATCACATGTTTTATAAATTAGCGCTTTCACCTAGTCGTGTAGGGTTTTCAAATTTTGAAATATATATATATATATATAAGGTTACTGACATGTAAGCATGGTATATTTTTCATACTAAACTTTACCACAGAACAAATCCATACCCTTTTGTCGTCACACTATCTTATTAATAAATTAAATCTGTCAGCCTGAATTAGTTATATGTAGCTGTGGCTTTAAATACAGTTTCACTGTGGTCAGCTAGGAAAATACAATGACGTTTGAAACAGCAGTGTCCAATCTGTCCCTCATTTAGTACACACAGTGTGGTTGTAGACATATGACAGATGTTTATGAATGTCTTATGTTGAATCTAATGAATTGAATTAATTTATAATATATGCTGTGACAGCTAAAAATGTATGGGCCTACCCCATAGGAAAGTTTAGTATGATGGATATAATATATGTGTCTGTCTGTCATTCTCTCTCTCAATGTCTCTTTGTCTGTCTGTCTGTCTGTCTGTCTGTCTGTTTCTCTATCTATCTATCTATCTATCTATCTATCTATCTATCTACCCGTTCGGGATAAGCTCTACAGGCATGGCTCGAGAAACACGGGGCCGACCTGTCCGAGATGCCGGCAGAGCGACGAAACCGTTCTGCACGCACTCGTACAGTGTCCCACCATTTCCGAGCTGTGGGCTTACGTCGAACAACTGCTATCGCGTGTGGGACGAGTCGGTCTATCAGCCGAGTCTATCGTGAATATTGTCGCGCCTCCTTCCTTTAAACGGGAAGGAAGAGC
>NC_069001.1:32799578-32802078 GCF_001194135.2 Octopus bimaculoides
TGACCACTTACATCAACTGTGTGATGGCAAGACTGGGAAATGCAAACATGTTTGCACACGCATGCACACACACACACACACACACACACACACAAACAAACAAATATACACATACATCCGACAGGTATTTTATTTCCTGATCTGTACAAAGTGCTGGGCTGGATTTGAACCAGGAGCCTTTTATTTCTAAACCAAGAGTTTATTTCCTAAATTAAAAGTTTATACTTCAGGCCAGTGATGCAGGAATAAATCAAATGATAATAATTGGAGATCAAACTGCTTGAAATATAGTTGATAGATGTAAACATTTCACTGATTCTTTTGTCTTTAAATATATGCTTAATGGTCCAAAAAATTATAATCTTATTAGTAGCAACTGTTAATAATTGCAGATCAATCCAATCAAAACACTCTGGATTTACTCATGTATAAGCTGCATTATTTTACACTTGATTTTAACTGTGAAATTGGGGTGTGACTTATACATGAGGTAAAGCTAAAATTATGAAGGTTAAAAATTTTGTATCAAGATTTAACACTAAATTAGAGGTGTGAGTTATGCATGAGGTTAAACTAAAGCTATGAAGGGAAAAAATTTGGTAGAAATTAGGGGTGGAACTTATGCATGGGGTAAAGCTAAAACTATGAAGGGAAAAAATTTTGCACCAAGATTTAATACAAAATAAGGGGTGCGAATTATACATGCATTAACATCACACATGCTGATTAAAAAACTGAAACTTTAAGATGAGTTCACCTTAGTGGAATTAGAACTCAGAACATAAAAAGCCTGGATAAATATGGAATAAACACTCTCACAGTTCTGCCAATCCTCTCCACACACACACTCCCAATGTTCCATCTACTGATTAAAAGACAAAATGTCTAAGATGTGTTAATGCTAATAAGATTATCGTTTTTCAAACCACTGAACTCTTTTAAGACAAATTCAATTTTTTTCAATTTGATCTAACTTTTAAAAAAATATTTGCATCTACTCTGTGCTCTGATTGGTTTGATGCCTGATAATCAGGTGTTGTTAATCAGATTAGAATTTTTCAAACAACTAACCTTTTTCATGCCAACTTATTTGAGATTTTGTCTGATTCTTGGTTATAAAAAGTCTTTTCTTTTGAAATTTTTAGATTTAAATTAATGGCTGCATGGTAAGTAGCTTGCTTACCAATCACATGGTTCCAGGTTCAGTTCCACTGCGTGGCACCTTCGGCAAGTGTCTTCTACTATAGCCTCATGCTGACCAAAGCCCTGTGAATGGATTTGGTAGACAGAAACTGAAAAAAGCCTGTTGTGTGTGTATATATATATATATATATATATATATATATATATATATATACATATACATACAACGGGCTTGTGTGTGTGTCTGTGTTTGTCCCCTCACCATCGCTTGACAACCGATGTTGGTGTGTTTAAGTTACTGTAACATTAGCGGTTCGACAAAAGAGACCGATAGAATAAGTACTAGGTTTACAAAGAATAAGTTCTGGGGTCGATTTCTTTGACTAAAGGTGGTGCTCCAGCATGGCTGCTGAAACAAATAAAAGGATAAAAAAATAAAGGAATAAAACCTCCCATCTTCTCAACTAAATGGTGGCTTGTTCAGTCCCGTTGCATGGCACCTTGGACAAACATCTTCTATTAAGCTTTGGGCCAAGCAAAGCTCAAAGACTTATGAGTGAATTTGGTAGAGAGAAACTGAAAGAAGCAGTAATTTTCATTCTGCTTCTTTTAGTGTTCTGTCAACTTCATAGAGTTCTTGCAGATAAATATCTAAATATCCTGAATAAAAGGTGAAAGCATCACCTGGTCACCTTAACCAAGATGTAAGAATCTGAAGACATGGCGATCAAATTAATCTTCTTAAAGGAATAAAAAGACTGTTGAGTTCATCTTTATCATGAATGTAATAAGCCAATTTTGTAGTTCTATAGAAGTTTCTGTTTTCTTGGATTTGAGAAGTACTGGAAAATAATACTTAAAGAAAGAAATGAGAAAAACTAAAATTTATTTTGAAAAACATCACTGAAATGTGCAAGAAAATAAGTAAAAATTAGGCTAAAAGAAAATTCTGGAAAAGATCTACATACATATATACATACATATGTACGTATTACATACATACATACATTCTGTTGTTTGGAAAATGGTTATAATCCAGGCTGTGTCCCCATGAAACACATCGGCATACTCCAGAACTTCAAAGTATATTTGTAGATATTATTTTCAACTCTCATATAAAACATGAGTCTTGAAAATACTGGAGAATATTGTAAAATATTGGAAGATACTTATTGTAATTACATATTAAAACAGAAAATGGAAATAATTCAGACCAGTAATTTAATTTTAATTCTGTCTGTCTCTCTCTGTATATATACACACATATATAAAGATACCCCCCCCCCCCACGTGTGTGTGTATTTATGTAGATGTGAGTATGTGCGTGAATATATATGTCACATTGATATTTGGCAAG
>NC_069001.1:32804687-32807114 GCF_001194135.2 Octopus bimaculoides
TATATGTGTGTGTGTGTGTGTATGTATTAGCCACATGTGAACTGTTTGCGATTTCCCCTTATTTTTCCTTCTTTCTTGTTTCCAATGAAGAGGTATACTCAAAACATTAGCAACACCTCTCTCCCTTCACCAAGCATCAAATTAATATATTCCTTGTGCATGTCCTCACGTGTGCGTGTATATATATATATATATATATATTCATATTCCACCTAGAGACCTTTTTTCCACTATTTGTCTCTTTGCTGTTATTACTGATACATTTCTCTCACCAAAATGTGAGTAACCATGGGGTTCGTCTACCAGTAGAACCTACTCTTTCTCATCTCCTTGTTTCATACCTTGACCTCCATTGACTAGCATAAAGCTCCTCTTCTCAGGTTTCATAGGCTTGCAAGCTGCAGTGCCACCTTACTGGCACTTGTGGCATGAGGAAAACACCCAGTACGCACTCTACAGTAGTTGGCATTAGGAAAGGCATCAAACTGTAAAAACTTTGCCAATGCAGAAGTTGGAGTATGATGCATTTTGTGGATCCACTGACCCTGTCAAACCATCCAACCCATGCTAGCATGGAAAATGGTCATTAAATGCAAATGATGGTGATGTATACATGTGTATATAGATATAATACCCAGCAAGGGTCATAGAATCATGAAGGTACACATGCCATTGGCTTTTGAATGGTTTTGAATGTTGTGGTTCATATTTTCACTTGATGAAAATGGTTCTTTCTAATGATGTAATGTCTCCATTAGTCAGTTAAAAATTTGTTGGAAACAGCTGTAGTGAATTGACACATCCATTTGTTGTTATTTATTTATTTATTATTCACCTCTCTCGGAATGTGTTCCTTGCATAGATCCAAAGTATATTATGGACTGTACATTTAGTGCAGTATATATTTGTTCGATTAGCCTCAGGGCTAGTGACATAAGTCGGGTACAGTTAATCATATGCATAACCTGAATATCTGTCTGCCTGTACTTTGGTACCTGCGTGTGTATTCCTCCATCTTTTACTTTTCGACCCGACCTGGTGCCTTACCATTTAAGTGCCTGATTCAGTTGAATCCTTATCTATTATATAATATGTATATATGCATATGTATATTTATATAAAGACTGGCATTCTGTTAGCTATGATGATGAGGGTTCTTGTTGATCTGCTCAATGGAACAGCCTGCTTTATGTAGTTCTCAGAGAGATTCAATGTGACATGGTTGGCCCATTTGAATTTCATGTACAACTCATTTTTGCCAGCTGATTGGACTGGAGCAATGTGAAATAATGTATCTTGTCCAGAAACACAACATGCCACCAAGAATCAAGCTCATGACTTTACAGTAATAAGCCGAATGGTCTAACCACTAAACCACGTGCCTTTACACATTTATATATATGTATATATATATAAATACCTCTACTAGGAGTTTGGGGGTCGGTAGATGGTACTATTCTTCACTCCTATACACAATGTGGTTTAACAATAACCATCATACCTCCTGATAGGCTTGTACACATAATTCTTAGTTGTAGGTACCTTCATAAGAGATTATCCCAAGAATTGTTTTTTTCCATGCACCTGACAGAAGCACTCACCTGATTGGGATGTAATACTGCAATGGAACATGTGACACTATACCAAAAAGATTTTGATTCAATAGTTTCACACTCTGATCACACATTTTGACAACAACTATAAACTTGCTGCGTAAGCCAGTTTAGAGAATTTGACCCATGTTTGGTGATAATACCAAGGAAGTGAGTTGATTGTATTGCACTGTAAGGCCAACTGGCTTGTGTAATAGTGAGAATTGATTTTTGAAAACATGTGTATGCTATATAAAGCTTACAATTATCAATTGTATTTTCTGTTTATTGTTACTATATGTAGTCTGTGTGCATGTTTATGTGTATGCATATATGTGTATACGTATGTATTGTATACCTATGTATTTGTGTATGTATATATATTTATGCAGAACACAGCCAATTTCTTGTACAAAGAGAGGTAGATAGACAGGCTAAGAAAAAGAAACAGGGAGAGAAAAAGAATTGAATGCAATACTGAACTGTCTTAATTATAGACCTTGAAGGGATAAAAGTTGAATTTGACAGGATTTAGACTAAGATAGCAGGGATGTGAAATGAATAGGGCAAGGCAATTTATCTAATCCCCTAACAACTTAGCCAGTTCACCATATATATATATATATATAGTAAATCCCCAAAATCAAAGAACAAACACAAAAAACAACAATGCGAGGATGTGGTACATGTAAAGTATTAGCAGATAGATGCTCAAGGGTGGAAAGGTGGTTTTACGTTTCGAGCAAAGCTCTTCTTCGGAAACAGAGGAAAGTCCAATAGAAAAGGAAGGCAAAGATTAAAAAATTGCCAACAATTCACATGTGGTTACAATATA
>NC_069001.1:32807151-32808154 GCF_001194135.2 Octopus bimaculoides
ATAGATTGTTGCTTGAAATGCCGTGCAGATTTTATATATTAAGAAAAAGGAATTTTGGATAATTATTTATTTAGTGCTTTGAGAGATTCATCAGGAATTATATTTTTACAGAAAATTTATGTCTTTTATTATATATGAGTTAGTTGAAAAAAATCTGGAGTTGAATTGGGAAGAGAATGGTTCTTTCTTATTTTGAATGTGGTGAAGGTGAAAGTAAGCCGTCCACTTTACTTTTTATTATATTTCTTGCATGCACCAAAGATGAGTCATGAGTAATGCGCAAAGTAATTTCAAAGCAACTGTAGCTTTCCGGCCGTGACCATTCCATCGCTTAATTCTTTACCCTAAGCCTGAATCGCAACTTTAACTCTCAATCGTTAACCTAAATCTACAACGCTTAAACCCTAAACTTAGAACTTACCCTCACCCTTATTCTGAAGTCTGAATAAACCCTAAAGGAACTCCATCTTAAAAATGACGTGTCTTTCATTGATTGTACTAAATCTTATTGAACACAAGTGCATGCGTAAAACCCAGGATATACCGGCTTTTTGCTTCATGCTTTGAGAAATTTCCGTTTGGAATCTTAAATTTCAGGATGCCATACACACAAACACATGCATGCTTTTTGTTCTCTCTCTCTCTCTAGCTATCTATCTATCTCTGTGTGTGTCTGTGTGCATACGCGTCACATTTCCTACCAAAACGAGAAACCCTTAATTGTTATCCTAGCATTATTAGGCTACTAACGAAGACAATCGTACAATATCAGTATATGTAATAATACAAACAACAGCATCACACACCGCATTTGCTCGAGAATAAGTCGCACCCCACTAATTTAGTGTTAAATCTTGGTACAATTGTTTTCCCGTTTTCCCTTCATAGTTTTGTCTTTACCCCATGCACAAATTAGTCACACCCATTCCTTCTTTTTTTTTTTTTCAATTAAAAATCAAGTATAAAATAATCCTATTTAATACACAAGTATAACACCGCATAT
>NC_069001.1:32808208-32816126 GCF_001194135.2 Octopus bimaculoides
TATATATATATATATATATATATATATGTATGCCACACGTTGTATGTATCCCTATGTGAGTGGGAATCTGGAAGCAAATTGCCGCTAACATGGTTGTACGCATTGTCTGCGTCCCGATGAGAGCTGATGTGTCCCGTTTAATTAATCTAATTTGCGAATTCCTTATATATTATGAATATTTTACAGTCATATTCATTTGTGTTTGTGTTTATGCATATGTGTGTGTTTGAGCGTGCGTGCTTGTATATACGCACTGTGAGAGCTTGAAGGAATGTCTGTTTGTGTGTGTGCGTGAATGAATGTGTTGGACGCATATATAAAATGAATGAATGTGGAGTATTAATGTGTGTATATGGATGTGAGTGTTTGTTATGTTCGAATGTGTGTCTGTGTGATTAAAGCTTAGTTATAAATAAATATATACGGTTTCGGTGAAAATTACTTTCAACTTAGTTCCATTGTTACAAAGTGGTGGTTGTAGTGCTCCGGAAATCTGTCCTTCAGTGTTTCTTATTCGTTTGTTTATTGTCTGAAAAACAAATCTTAATTGAAAAGTTGCTACTTCCTCCTCTCGTACTTTTTATAATTTTTGAAAGCGAGTACAACCCACCATCACCATTATCGTTAGCAACATCGCCGTCGTCGTAATAATAGTCATCATCATCATCGTCACCATCACCGCCGGCATCATCTTCATCATCCCACCGAATACAGACTATTGTCCATTTATATTTTTCGCAGCATCACTTTTGTCTCTGGCATTTCGTTTCATTTTTCTCGTCACTTCTATTTTATTGTCATTGCTAAACACACACACACACACACATGCTTGGCATTTTAGCCTACTTTTATATATATATATATATATATATTCATATTAGCATGTGTACACATCCACAAATACATCACACATAAACCTTTTTTATTTGAAAATAATTTGTAGGGTTTACTTAAACTCCCGGTGCTTATCGAAACTCTGTTATGTTCCGAGACCAATATATATTGGTTGATAGGAGCACCACCATACCGCGTGCTAGTGAAGGCATGTTCTTTCTTTTCTTTATTATTCAATTTATGGATTATAAAGCTCTTTGCCCGTTTCTTTTGAAAAGACTAACTGAAATAAATTAATAAAAATGCATGCCCATATTTTAATTTAATAAACTAAAATCTTTTAATATAAGCATTGTGTTCTTCCCCTATCTTACAACCCAAAGAAATAATAGACACATCTTTCTCTCTCAAGCTATCTTTCTCCCTCCTCTTTGTATATGTATTGTATACATGTGTAGCTATATACAAATATATATAGAGTCGTGTATTTAACGAATCTGTCTATGTATCTATCTATCTACCCACATGCACACGTACTTACATCCTGATGCTCGCTCACAAAAGCGCATATAAACACACATACACACCCACAAAATACCAAGTGCGTGTTGCAATAGATGACCAGGCATGTGATAGGTAGAAGCAGCTATGACAAAAAGAGAACCTACACAGGCATGCATGTAACTATGTTTACATACATATTTGCTGCAGCTATCAATATGTTCGGAGTGCAACCGGTTTATATCGGTGCACCATTTATTTCCATGCATTGCACATATTTCTTTATCATCAGATACATTAATTTTTTAAAATTCTTTCTTAATTTCTCTGCACTGTGTAATTGGTTATACGTATGCATGGCTGCATACATATTTTGATACGAACTGCACGTATGTAACATGCACGTTTATACATACAACATATACATGTGTGTGTGTATATATAGCGACTGCTGTATACATATAATGACATTATATATATATATATAGTAACATATGCACGTACAAAACATATTCAGATGTATATATAGATATATCTAGCGACATATATACATGTACTACAATGAAAATGCATATACGACGATTGTGCTTATATCTATCTATCTGTCTGTCTGTCTGTGTGTGCCTAATGCTCTTTTGCTGTTGTGTGTACGCAACTTCAGGCAGAATATTAATTGGCCAAATGAGAGGATATTCGCTTTCATATTTTTTCTTTTCCTGAAGAATACGTGGTAGAAAAGCGATGCGAAACAGTCCTGTCTAGGAAAGACGAAACACGGTTGTGGCGCATTCGATTCTCCCGGGATTTTCTTCAATCGTTGCGTTAAAACGATATACCTAAAACCCACAACATCCTGGTTTCTTTGAATATGCAATCAACCATTCTTGCTATGCTACGAAATGCATGCCATCAATGTTTTTATCACGTTCTTAGACACACACACACGTATGCACGCACATATTTGCTTGTTTTC
This sequence comes from Octopus bimaculoides, assembly GCF_001194135.2. Taxonomy (NCBI): domain Eukaryota; kingdom Metazoa; phylum Mollusca; class Cephalopoda; order Octopoda; family Octopodidae; genus Octopus; species Octopus bimaculoides. Next base: position 32,810,517 of record NC_069001.1, read on the forward strand.
TATTTGAATGCGTTTCGTCTACCCGTGTCCATCTCTCTTTCTTTCTCTCCTCTCTCTGTTTGCCTGTCTGCCTGTTCACCTTTCTCTCTCTCTCCATCTCTGTCTTGCTTTCTGTCTGTCTTTGTTTTTATCTCTTTCTCTCTCTCTTTCATTCTCTGCTTGTCTCTATCAATGCACACAGACAGCAAATATAAAACGTACAGATGCACCAGCTCAATAAATATTTCTTGCACATATTCCACAGACGTGAATAGAAAGCGACGTCTTGAGAATGCAATATTGTGTAATTGTCTGAAACTGGGTGGTGTCTTTGTTTACCAAGAACACGACGAAACTCCCTCCCTTCCTGTATTCCCCCCTCTCTCTCTCTTCGTATATATGGTTTCTTTTTCATGCAAGCTCATACGTTTTTTATTTTCACAGAAATGTAAAAATGCCAAAACAAATAAAATAGACAGATAGATAAATAAACGAATAACAAAAACAGTTGAATCAAACATAGAAGGATGAAAGATTTTTTTTATTGTTGTGTCAAGCTATTTTCCACCTGGGTGCTGGTGTAGCTTATTTCTCTCCAGGCACATATCGTAATAAAATAGTAATAATAATGGTGATGATGATTTGTTGCATCTTCATCGCTTTATAAACGTTTAGAACTAAGACAAAAAGAAGAAAAAGAAATAGAAAAGAAAACGAAGCAACAGAAATACTCAGGTCGGTGATTTCTCTATATTTAATATATATAAAAGCTTATCGACGTTCCCGTATTATGCGGGAATTTCCCGGTGTTAATAATTTCCTGACGCATTCAGGCTTTCCACCGAATATTCCCGCCTTTGATAAAGTCTTTACGATTTTATCGCATTTTACCTTGTTCACGATTCCCTTTGTAAAATTTAAAAAAAAAAAGGAGGGGAAATGTTAATCAACAGAAGATAAAGCGGGAAGAGTACACACTCCAGAACAAATAGCGTGTTCCAGTCGTGCCCTGCGGACATAACCGGGATGGCGTCGCTGCAGAGAATGGCCGGCGACACTCACTACCGCAGCCTCCCTTCCCCACCACCTTGCGGGGCCGCAGTTATCGCGATTTTGCTGACGAAATCGGCAGTGCGGGGTCAGAAAATGGGACCCGGACAAACACCTGACGTCTCGACGGCGACCGGCACAAACTGATTAATGGCCGGTCAGGCTCCTAACATATTTAGTTTTCTCTGCGTTATGGGCGGCTATACCCCGGGTGGGGCGTCTTCAGTGCCGTCCTACGATCTTTGATTCTGATCGTCTTTCGGCTTATTCCAGGCGTATCTTTTTATCGTTTACTTATTCCAGTCATTGGACCGCGGCCATGCTGGGACACCGCCTAGACAAATCGTTCCCAGTACTTACGTTTTGAAAAAAATTAAAGATTGGAATTTATTCTATCGGTCTCTTGCCGAACCGCTAAGTTACGGGAACGCAAGCATACCAACACGGGTTGCAAAGCTGTTGTGGGGAACAAACACAACACAAACACACACACACACATACACGGCGGGCTTCTATCAGTTTCCTTCTACCAAATCCACCCATATGGCTTTGATCGGGTTTGTCCAAAGTGTCGCGCAGTGGGATTGAACCTAAGACCATGTGGTTGGGAAGCAAACTTCTTAACCACACAGCTTCGCCTAAAAAATGTAGGTAGGAAGGGTTGATTTACGCTAAGTCCTTCTCTTAATGTGCGAAGAATCTCGATGTATTGCCATCTCGTTCATAATATTGCTGTCTTTGTTTTAGTTACATTTAGCGTGTGTATTAGTGTATTTGTGTGAATGCGTGCATATGTGTGTGTGTGTGCATGTATGTATGTGTGTCTGTCTGTGTGTCTGTCTGTGTGTGATTTCAACTTGAAAGACTTTTGCATTGAAAATAGGCAATTAGTGGAGTTTTGCTTTTATGATTTTGCGAACAAAGAAATTCCGGGGAATGTCTCAACGATTTGGTTATGTCTAGAAATGGCAATTAATAATAAGGTTCTTTAGCTTTTTTTGAAACACTGCAGAATTTTTGTTTTTCATAATTTTGTAACTATAAACTCTATCCGGTTCATTTGTTTGCAAACAGCCTTCTCAAGGCCAGTGTTGTTGGAAATATATATTAACTGTTTTATCAGGCTGTTCTTTGTGTCGTATTTTACAATTTCAATTTGTTTTTTTCTTTCTTTCTTTTGTGTGTGTGTGTGAGGAGAAGAGATGTTACCTGCTAGATAGTGAATGGGCGTTATTTTCTTAAGAAATTTTTGGGTGAATTTATGAAATTGGATAGTATATTTGAAACAAAAATATCTTGTCTGAGAGGAGATGACGTAAAAAGGTGAAGAAAATCACCTAAGCTGTACAGATGTTTTTCTTCATTGGGATTATAACTAAATCCATAATAAACAGATTATTTAATGAAGGTAATATTTCAAATGTGTGTTAAGGCTGCGAACTGGCAGGATCGCTGGCTTGCCGGACGCAATGTTTAGTGGCATTTCGTACGTCTTTACGTCCTGACTTCAAAATCCCGCCGAGGTTGACTTTGCCTTTTATTTCTTCGAGGTCGATAAAATAAGTACCAGTTGAGCGCTGGAGGTTAATGTAATCGACTTACCCCTTTCTCCGAAATTGCTGGCCTTATCCCAAAATTTCAAACCAGTATTTCAAATGTAAGTGAATGTTTGTTTCAGAGCTGTTCTTGATTTTTAGAAAATTGCTGTTACAAAGTCTCCTTGAAAAAGTTACTTAAAAGCAGTGGCGGCTCGTGTTTATGGCACTGCGGAACTGCAGCACCCCAACTAATTTTATCTACGAGCCGCCACTGCTTAAAAGTGAATTCTTAAAGAATTCGCTGTCAGGTGGTGCCTTTCATTCAATAAAATAAATTTTTCCTCAGGTGTCTTTTTCTGTTTTTTTTTGTTGTTGATAGTTACAGTATTTTTGGCTTATTTTTTGTTAGCTAGTGGCCTTGTGGTTAGGGTATTACACTCACGATCTTGAGTTCATGGTTTCGATTCTACGACCGGGTGATGCGTTGTGTTCTTGAGCAAGTGTGTGTATATATATATATATATATGTGTGTGTGTGTGTGTGTGTGCCCCCTCCCCGCTTGACAATCGATATTGGTATATTTACGTCCCCGTAACTTAGCAATTCGGCAAAAAAAAAAAAACCGATGAAATATGTACTAGGCTTTAAAAAAATAACTACTGGGGGTCGATTCCTTTGACTAAAGTTCCCTAGCATGGCCTCAGTTCAATGACTGAAACCAGTAAAAGATATGTTTAAGTAAAACTGAGTTTCTAGCTTATTCATAGAATGTTGCCAAATAACATAATTTCCCCGACAAATGTTTGAGACGAAGTTTTAACCTTTGGCTATATGTGTATCGTCTGCATACTTATGCAGACGATACACATATAGCAAAGTAGGAATCGTTGTGATGGACAAGTATCATTTTAGAATCGATGTTTTGTTAAGGTATCCATCTACAACCTGTAACGCTGAAAGACAAATGGTAGGTTGATATCTAAGTATTAACGTTTTACTGGTTATTCCACACTCTTTTGACGCTGGAAGATGGCTGGCTGGTTAATATTTAAGTATCTGTCTGCAGTTGAAGATTCTACACTCAAGTGGTGCTGAAGAAAGAGCATTCAATTAAATTAAGCTTAACAAACTCCAAATAGGTCATTGCTTCAGGCACATGGCATATTGTCTTCTCTTATTACAATAAAACTGGAAGACATTGTGCCATATTATATATTATATAAGTAGTAGAAGCCAGTCAACATGTTCGTGCGTGAACACAGTAAACCGTACAATATTTCGTCTACTATATATATATATCTTATATAGTGGCTGTCAACTCATAGGCGGGTGTGGCCATCCCTGACAAAATGTTCTCCTAGATCAGTGTTTCTCAACCATTTTTTGTCTTTGGTCCCCTTTCATTCCTATTTTACTCGGATGAACCCTCATAGACATTTGATGTTAAAAAAAAAACCAAATCGTAATTTATTTTTATAGAAGCTTGCTTCCCGACCACATGAGGCAGATGTTATTTCGGAATTTCCTTGTTCAAGAGATATGTTTAAACAATAGCTAGGTGTTGGTCAATTCAATCTGTACTGGATGTGAATATGTTCATCATATTACACTATATAAAGAAACGAAAGAGGTTTTTTCTGTGAAAAGGAGAAAAACAGTTTGTGGGCGCGCGCACACATACGTGCTTGTACAGATCACATTTTTTTTTTCAACATTTCAAGTTTCATTTTGTAGCTATATTTGTGTTTTATGTCAGTCTGTATGTGTGCGTGCCCACCACTCTTTTTCCATATTAAATTCCGATATATTAGTAATACACACAATCTGAAAGATATTTGTTGAAAATTTCATTAAAAAAATACTTTTTTTCTGAAAGTTATGAAGAAAAAGTCAACTTGCTGAATTTTCAAAATTCTTCTCCTTCCTCTCCGAAAACATTTTTCACATTAAATTTCGGTATAGTTATAATATTCACTATCCGAAAGGTATTTGTAGAAAATTTCATTAAAAAATATCCATTTTTCTTAAATTTATAAAGAAACAAATTTGACTCGTGTGAATTATACGAAAATACGTATCAGGTTGATGTTAACCCGACTATATTTCTTTATTGCCCCCAGGGTGCTAAACATAGGGGGACAAACAAGCACAGACAAAGGGATTCAATCGATTACATCGACTCCAGTGCGTAACTGGTACTTATTTAATCGACCCCGAAAGGATGACAGGCAAAGTCGACCTCGGCAGAATTTGAACTCACAACGTAACGGCAGACGAAATACCGCTAGGCATTTCGCCGGGCGTGCTAATCATTCTGCCAGTTCGCCGCCCTCGTTATCGTTAACCCGGCTATATTATCTTTCTCTACAAAAATTAATTTCGCATCTGTTATAAAACGAAACCTTTATTTTTTTAATAAGGTGAATGTCCATATTTGGAAAGAAGTGTCTCACATTCTTATTTATCCTTCTAAAATTCACAGCTAATTCCAATATAATCACAATCTACGCCATCTGAAATATATTTGTAGAAAATTTCATCAAAAGATATTCGTTTTTCATAAAGTTATGAGGAAACAAAATCAACGGAGCACACTTGTGTAGGTAGATACACCGCAGAGTAGCTGTAGTGTTTGGGGAAATGACGAAACGACCATCCTTTCATATTTCGTGTTACGGCATCGACTTGTTTCTCCTTTGAATTGGTTCAATTAACCTTAACCCTTGCCTAGACCAGTTTTGCTTTATGCCAATATATGAAATCCTAATTGAAGGCGGAACTAAGGCGTTCGTTTTCGCAGAATAGATTCACACATAGATTCTGGGTTGTTGTATATCGTATTTAGTTTCGTTCTTCCTCTTTTTTTAAAGGCCGATTTCACATTTCATCTTTTAGGAATCAATAATATCGGAGCAATAGTTCTGTTTTTGAGGTTTTCCGTCCCAATAACAGAAGACTGTTGAAATAAATATTAATAAAATGCAAAACTGGTCGACGTTAACCTGATTATATTTTCTTTTTCCACAAAAATTTGTCTTGCACC
>NC_069001.1:32818360-32819499 GCF_001194135.2 Octopus bimaculoides
GTCACGAAAGGCCTGGTTGGAGGCCCAACCTTCCCAGTTCTTTTACAGGGCTGGAGGACCACTGCAATAAGTGTGTGAATCTGAGAGGGGAATATGTTGAATGAAATCATAATTAACTGATCCTGTATTTTCTTTTACCCAAAGTCAGGAACTTTTCAGCAACCCTTCGTATAAGTGACCAAGATTCCCCCCCCCCCTCGCAACTGAATGGGGCACCGGTCCATCGCAGGGTCACTCATTTATAGCTGAGTGGATTGGAATTAGAAGAAAGAAACTGTTTTGTTCAAGAACACAACGCATTACTCGGTACGGGAATCGAAGCCACGATTCTCCGATCGTGAGTGCAACACGTTAATCGCTGGGCCACATGCTGGGACACCAGTCCATCGCATTTACAGTTCGAGTGTACTGGAGCTACATGAAAGTGTTTTATTCAAGAACACACCACACCATCTAGTTCGGTCCTGGAATCGAAACCACGATCGTACGATCCACACCCTACCCGTAGGTCACGCGTCTTCACATATTTAATTGACTCACAGGGCAGCCACTTTATATACGTGTGTTTGCTATAGTTAAGTGAAGGCGCGTGGCTTAGTGGTTAGGGTGTTCGGCTCACGATTGTAAGGTCGTGAGTTCAATTCCCGGCGACACATTAGCAAGACTGTTTCACATTGCTCCAGTTCACTCCAGCTGGCAAAAATGGGTAGTACCTGTATTTCAAAAGGCAAGCTTTGTCATATTCTGTGTTGCTTCCTGAGAACTACGTTAAGGGAATGTGGAGTGCTCAGCCATTAATTTCACGAGCAGGCTGTTCCATCGATCGGATCAACTGGAACCCTCGTCGTCGTAACTGACGGAATGCCAATGCTGAGTTATGTTTGAAGAAGGAGGCGGTCAAAAACCTACATTACACAACTGCTTCAGTTTTCCTGATCTCCTACTCAATGGCTTTTTACACGTCACAATTCGGAAAATATAAAATCCGGCTGACTTGTATTTTCTTGTATTTTCCGGAGTTTTAAGTTGCTCTTGTCTGCTGGCTCTTATTTAACTAGGGCGAATCCCGCTGATATTAAATCTTGTGACTCTATTTTAAAAGTGCTGCTAAGATTCTTTTACTAGAAAACTCTCAACTG
>NC_069001.1:32820029-32823414 GCF_001194135.2 Octopus bimaculoides
CTGTTGTGGTAGCAGACCACGAAACATAGTTGAAATTCCTTCTCTTGATGTAAGGCGATGAGCTGGCAGAATTGTTAGCATGCCGGGCAAAATGCTTAGTGGCATTTCATCTGTCTCCGTGTTCTGAGTTCAAATTCCGCCGAGGTTGACTTTGCCCTTTCATCCTTTTGAGGTTGATAAAATGAGTACCAGTTCAACAATGGGATCGATCTAATCGACTTACACCCGCCTGGAACTTGCTGGCCTTATGCCAAAATTTGAAATCAATATTCTCTTGATGTGTATAGCTACTAGTTTAGTTTGCTGAGGACGGAGTGACGATATTTCTGTTCGTCTTGTTGATCGGAGTTTTATTTTATTTTATTTTATTTTTTTACTACCTGGAGTTTATCTGCAGAGCACCATCTCGTGGCTGAAATCTCTCTTTGTTTCCATAGCAAAGTCTGATTAGTTGTGTATAAGTAAAATACACACACACACACGCATACTTGTTTTTATGTCAAGTTATAATGGAAGTGGCTTGCTTTCCAGCCACATGGTTCCGGGTTCAGTCGCACTGTGTGGCACCTTGGGCAAGTGTCTTCTACTATAGCCTCGGGTCGACCAAAGCCTTGTTAGTGGATTTGGTAGACGGAAACTGAAAGAAGCCCGTTGTATATATATATTTGTGTGTGCGTCTATGTTTGTCCTCCCACCATCGCTTGACAACCGATGTTGGTGCGTTTACGTCCCCGTAACCTAGCGGTTCGGCAAGAGACCGATAGAATAAGTACTAGGCTTACGAAGAATATGTCCTGGGGCCGATTTGCTCTACTAAAAGGTGGTGCTCCAGCATGGTCGCAGTCAAATGCCTGAAACAAGTAATGGAATAAGAGAATAAAAATAATACACTTTTAAAGCAGAGTCTGCTTAATTTTTTTATCAATCCACTTAAAAAAAAGTACAGTTTAAAACTCTTTTTAAAATACCTTATGCAAATTATCCAACTTCAAAAACAGGTTTCGTTTGCTGAATACAATGTGCAGTGTATTGCACGATCTTGCACAGCATTCCCGGATATCTGGAAGCCGGATAAACGGTTCAGTATTGTTTAAGACCTTGTCATACGGTGCATCATTCCTATTGAGCAGTTAATTGGTTAGAGGTTATTGAACGCTGTTGTCAACTCGGTCTGTGTATACATGTTTACGTACACGCATGTATACTTACGTGCCAGCCGATGATATAAGCAATTTTTTTCTTCAGTGAATTCGTGTTTATAAGTGAGCACGAAGGCTTTATGAGTAGGTGTGTATTTCTGTGTGATGTGCGTGATTTTCTTTCTGAGAATAATGAATCGTACAACACAATGAATACATTAGATACGATCTAGTTCGATTTTAATAGTCGAGTAGGTGTTAACGTATCTGAGTGTCGTAAGCTGAGGCGATTTTAATCAATTAGAATTAATAATCCATGTCTAAAATGATTATGGTGAACGAAAAATATTAGAAGAAAAGATGCAAGGGAAACATTTTTGAAATGAAAGATTAAAATTAATTTAATAGTCATGACTATGTAGTTAAGAAGATCGGTTTGGGTAAATTTTGGGAAGTACGAGTTTCACTAAGAAAAAACAACAAACAAAACATCGGATTTTTTGCGTGGAATCAAGTACCCTGACCTGCTAATGTGCCGCAGACCCCTTATTTTTGTTCGGGAAAAAGTTGGGGGGAAACCGGACTCCCGCATCCCGTAATCATTGGAAATTTTTTACTTTCTGATGTACCACAAAACACTTTTTTTTTTGTCCGGAAAACGTGAGGGGGAGGTGAACCCTCGGAAATTTCACTCCACCCCCATTTTCGAATTTTTTTTTTTTTTTGCTGTTTCTTTCCACCTTCCCTTTGCAATTTTTGGTGCCGAAACTCTAACCGAGTATGTAATGCATTTCATTTTTGTGTGCGGAGAGAGAGTGAGTGAACACCGGCACTGACATCGTCCGCATATTATATATGCCAGTGCCGGAGTCACGTAAAAAGCACCATTCGAGCGTGGTCGATGCCAGCGGCACGTGACTGGCTCCCTTGCCAGTGGCATGTAAAAAGCACCCACTACACTCTCGGGGTGGTTGGCGTTAGGAAGGGTATCTAGCTGTAAAAACCTTGCTAGAACAGATTGGAGCTTAGTGCAGCCTCCTTGCCAGTCCTCAGTCAAACCGTCCAACCCATGCCAGCATGAAAAGCAGACGTTAAACGATGATGATGATATATATAATATAATATATTGCTACACCATTGAAAGTTTAGGTAAACATCGTGTATTACATGAAAAATAATGTGTGTGTGAGAGAGAGAGAGAGAGAGAGAGAGAGAGGGAGTGTCACTTATAGATGCAAAAAATACATACATGGCAATACACATCTTCACTCATTCATTCTCTCTGCCTCTCTTTTCACCCCACAAAAATGAAACGCATTACATACCCGGTTAGAGTTTCGGCACCAAAAATTGCAAAGGGAAAGTAGATTTCTTTTTCAAATCTATTCTGCAATCTGGGATTAATATATCCAGTGATTTTAAGAGGTATGAAAAAGATATTTTGTTTTAATATTGTACTTTTACTTGTATCACACATGCACACAAACACTAACGTTTTTTTCTAGATGAATATTGTATCAATCTTTGTCTCTCCTGCCCAGACTTTGTTACCTCTAACTTTCTATAACTTCAGCATTTTCACTTATTCTTTCCAAACTTGTTCGAATTTTCAGTCTAATGCAATCCACACGCTTGAGAACGCATTTTTGCAAAATGTTATTAATGAGAAAACGAAAGATATAGCTCTGTGGAGGCGCGTGGCTTAGTGGTTAACGTGTTGCACCCATGACGACAAGATTGTGGTTTCGTTTCCTAGACTGCGCGATGCATTGTGTTCTTGAGCAAAACACTTCATTTTACGTTCCTTCAATTCACAAAATTGAGTAATCTTGCGACAGACTGGCATCCTATATAAATACACACACACATATATAGACGGGCTTCTTTCAGTTTTCATCTACCAAATCTACTCACAAAGCTTTGATTGGCTTGAGGTTATAGAAGACACATGCTGAAGGTACCACGTAGTGGGACTGAACCCGATATCATGTTGTTGGGGATCAAGCTTCTCACGCTTGATTATTTATTATTATTATTATTATTATTATTATTATTATTTTTTATTTTTTTATTTTTAAGGTTATGACTCTTCTTCTCCATGCTGATTAGACGAGTGTAAAAAGAAATTTAAAACCGTCTTCGCTTTATCAATCGTGGCAATTTGTCCACACACCGCTTTTCAATCGCCACAAGGTTTCCTTTCAACGCCCATGAAAACTACTGGGTTAGAACTTCGTTATTTTGAA
>NC_069001.1:32823752-32824462 GCF_001194135.2 Octopus bimaculoides
TATACACACATTTTTGTGTGTTTATATGTACTTATATTTGTGTGTGTATATATGTGTGTATATATGTGTGTGTGTTTGTATAATATATATATATATATATATATATATACACATATATAAACACATATATATACACCCACACATATACACACATTTTTGTGTGTTTATATGTACTTATATTTGTGTGTGTATATATGTGTGTGTGTGTTTGTATAATATATATATATATATATATGTGTGTGTGTGTGTGTGTATATATTTGTGTGTATGTGTGTGTATGTATATATATATATATATTTGTGTGTGTGTCTGTGTATATATGTGTGAAGCGTGTTTTTTCTTTACATTTTCCCCCTCTTTTTCTTTCGTTGTCGTCAACCAATGTGGTGGAGAAAAGTTATAAAAGAAAAAAGAGAAACAGACCAGCTTAAAATGTGTTTTCCACTTTCGTCACCGGCATTGTATCAAGCACGTGACTCAAAATGCCCTGTAAAATATAAATTATAACACGAATAATAATAATAATAATAATAATAATATTAACTCTCTTCTGTCATGCAGAAGCAGTAATCTTCAATTGTGGAATGTATTTCTTTCATTTTTTTTTTTGTTAGTTTTCTTTCAGTTCTGGGTTCTCAAACTGTGAACTGAGTAGGTTTGCACTTCACGGGGAAAAAAAAAATATCATCATCATTATTGTTGCGTCCACT
>NC_069001.1:32824472-32826056 GCF_001194135.2 Octopus bimaculoides
CTTTCTCTATTCCTGAGCGTTAAACTAATACATCCATTTGTTATTTACACCACCTGTCTTCGTCTGTTGTTTTTTTCGTAAATTCTCCTGTACACACACACACACACACACATATACTTACCACGTGAGCTCTAACCCCTCATCAAGTATAAAGCCACCCTCTTGGAATTCTTAATTTTACAAGTTAAATGGTGACCTCATGGATGCTGGTGGTACATAAAAAGCAACCAGTACATGCTGTAAGGTGGTTGGCATTCAAAAAAGCATCCTTCTATAGAAATCGTATTCAAACAAACACTGGACCACGATGTGGTCTTTGGGCCTGTCATATCCTGTCAAACTGTCCAACATGATCATTAAATGATTATGAACTTATAAGTTTCTTTGCACTTAAGTATTGTCATTGTGGGACACAAAGACATTGCACACACATAGAAAGAAAATTAACTTCTTCGGTCATACTGATTCATAAGAAAAATTCTTCCGAGGTCGACTTTACCTTTCATTCTTTCGGGGTCGATAAATTAAGTACCAGTTATGTATTGGGAGTCTATCTAATCGACTTCTCCCACTCCTCCTCCAAAATTTCGAGCCTTGTGCCTAGAGTAGAAAAAAATATAGGAAAATTTCATAAACAACAGCTTCTAGAAATTTTAAAAATATAAAATTTCTGGAGAGTTAGAGCTTTGAACGAACAACCAATGACAGAGTGGACATACAGAGTAAACAATCCATGAAGACAAGCATTAAGGGCCGTTAGGCCATCTATCTATCTATCTATCTATCTATCTATCTATCTATCTATCTATCTATCTATCTATGTATCTGTCTCTCAATGTGTGTGTGTGAGTGTGTGTATGTTTGTGTCTGCATATCTTGACACCGTGTGACAGTTGTGAATTACTATCACTGTCATACAAGTAGTGTCTCCCACTTCCAGTATTCTACATAAACATATCTGTCCATGGGGAAATAATACTTTACTTGGAAACAGGCGAAGGTTTGGTGACAGGAAAGGCATTTGGACGTAGGAAATGTCTCAGCTAACTTCATCCGACCCACCGATCCATGCAGGCAGGGAAAAGTGGACATTAACCCTTTTGTTACCTTGTTTCCGTTTAGATGCACAGCTTTTGGTTCAGTTCACTTTGAAAGTAACGACGAATTTAGTAAAAAAAACCGTCGATTTTAAGTAGGTGTTTGGAACGTATACTAACGAGAAATGTTGATGGAACATTTTAATTTAGTTTACTTTAAGAGAGAAAGTTCATATCGTGGAATTAGGAGGCTTCAGGCAGGTTGGTATGGAAAGAGTTAAAACGATGATGATCATATATAACAAATAATAAATGAGTATATGCATATATACGTACAGGTATGTGCATACCTACGTCTACCTGTATATATAGGTGCATATCTGGGTACAGGACATTGCAAACAAAACGTAGACAAAAAAATAATAATAACCAGAGTACAGAACACACACAGGCCACATAGAGAACATTTTCCTTCATCAGCTACCCCCATTCTAACACAGGCGTTTCGAAGAGTACAGAGTGAAATAAAGAGAGAGAGAGAGAGAGA
>NC_069001.1:32826223-32827078 GCF_001194135.2 Octopus bimaculoides
AAACATTACATTTGTCCGACATCGAAGAAAAGAGCAATTATGTGGATGTAAATTCTATTTTGTCTCTTCATTCAAAAAAGCGTGGAAAGATGGGTGCGGTGCGGTGACGGTGGTAGGACAAGAAATTCAAATCACATTTTCTTTCTTTTATTTTTTAGTGAGTGCGGTTGCGGTGTTGGTGGTGAGATGTTGAGGTGTTTGTATATGTCAGAGAGGGAGCCACTAGGTTCAGTGGGTTAGGTGACTAATCACATCCACCGTGCAAGTAGAAATGGACTCCTGTCGTGTCAGGTCTTCTGATCCAATTTCAAAGTTTACACTGGTTTATGATACGATGACTTTTGGAGTCTAAATTTAGAATGATTTCAATTTCCTCTTTACTGGATTGCCATCCAACTGAACGAATAAATGGGAAAGTGCATATGTGACACAGCATCACATTTCACTATCTCTCTTTCTCCTTCTCTAGTTGTCAGTCTGTCTCTCCTCCCCCTCTCTCTCTCTCTCTCTCTCTCTCTCTCTCTCTCTTATAGAAACAAGGTCATGTAGCTTAACAGGGAGTGAGAAATCAATGTTTCTTATTCATGTCATTTTATTTATTCTTAGATATAGGCGTAGCTGTGTGATAAGAAACTTGCTTCCCAACCACATGGTCCTGTGTTCAGTCCCACTGTGTGGCACCTTGGGTAAGTGTCTTCTACTCTAGCCTCAGGCTGACCAAAGTCTTGTGAGTGGATTTGGTAGATGGAAACTGAATGAAGCCTGTCATATATATATATATATATATATATATATATATGTGTGTGTGTGTGTGTGTGTATATATTTATGTCTTCGTGTTTGTCCCCTCACCATT
>NC_069001.1:32827702-32829082 GCF_001194135.2 Octopus bimaculoides
AAAAAAAAAAAAAAAAAAGAAGTTACATCGGTGCAAGTTTGCATGGCTTTTTGGTTAAGAAGCTCACTTTGCAACCATCTGGTTACAGGTTCACTCCTGCTACGGCACTTTGAGTGTCGTCTGCTATAGCCTTGGGCCAACCAATCCCTTTTGAGTGAATTTGGTGGGGAGACTCTGTTGTGAAAACCCATCATCTGTTGTGTGTATGTTTGTGTGTGCGTGTGCATATATATATATGTGTGTGTGTGTGTTGTGTGTATATGTGTGTGTATGTCTCCTACACTGCTTTTCAATCAGTGTTGGTTTGTTTATGTCCCCAGAACTGAGTACCTCAGCAGAAAGAACTAATCGAAAAAGCATCAGGCTTCAAAAAAAGGAATACTGGGGTTGATTTATTTGACTAGACCCTTAAAGGCACTATACTCCAGCATGGTTGCAGTCCAATGACTGAAACAAGTAAAAAATAAAAAGATATTTGGTCTGTTTGAAGGGACAGTTCTCAAGGCTTTTAGGGGTTTCTCCAAGACCAACAAAATTGCTGGTAATGTTTCTTTTGAAATTGTTGCTAGTCAGTAACTACAAGGTTACCAAGGGCAGGTAGAAAATTCCAGAGGGATGATGTTCTAGGAGTGACTGAAGGATCGGTGGCAGACATGACGTGGGTGACAAACAGAGGAGAAATGAATGACTGAGGGATACTTGAGTGATGGTTGTTGTTGTTGTTGTTGCTGCTTAGCTCTAGGTCAGGGTTAGGGTTAGGGTTAGGGTTTAGAAACCCCGTTCCATCCATGGCCATCCCCGTATATTTTTCAAGCATTGTATTCACTGGATGGCATGATTCAGTGTTTTTCAATGTGTCCAGATGTGGCTGTGTGGTTCAGAAGTTTGCAAATATTCTGCTCAATACCACAAATTTGCTTGCGTTAACCACTTGAGCATGTCCCTTAGTGGTTGACAGGATGTGTATCTCTGCCGGGAGTCCAGTTGAAATCTAATAGGTTTAATTTCTTAGAAATTAACCCGTCTACGAATGACACCAGCTAACAAACGCTTACCCTAAGTTTGGTTTTTAATCACCAGTGTGGTTATCCCAAGTGTTGGATGAATATCCTGTCGCAGAGACATCGAGGCAACCTTGTATTTGTTTATTAGACGATTACTGGAAACTCTTAAATAACACTTGTAGTATGATATGGAATGCTGTGTGTGACTTTTACCTGAGAATGTACCTTAAGAATGTAAAAATATAAAACAAAGCTATGTAAGCCTATATATAGGTCAATTTACGACCAATCAGTCGGAACCGATTGTGGTCGTAAGTAGACGACGACCTGTGTGTATATATATATATATATATATATATATATATATATATATATA
>NC_069001.1:32829489-32830416 GCF_001194135.2 Octopus bimaculoides
ATATATATATTGGTAAAAATTATTAATTGTTGATTTATTAATAAATTAATAAATTGATAAACCTTTACCCTTTTAATTGTAATAATTATATATATATATATATATATATATATATATAGTTGCAGAGCATATGTATATAAGGCTCCAGTTAGGTAATAAATACGATGGCTAAAATATACTACAGAAAACATACGTGTGTGTGTGTGTGTGTGTGAGATATACTTTAAGAATGATTCGTTGGTGTATCCCTTTGTACTCCCTTTCTTTCTCATGTACTTGACTAAAAGTCTGCTGCTGCTGCTGCTGGTAAGATCACCCTTTCCTCCTCCTCACTTCGAGCAACACCACCTCCCCCATTTTCGTCTTCAGCCTCAATTCTAACCCACAACCATCCACAGAACTACATCTAACGTGTCAAATATCTATGCATCGGTAGAGTAATAAAGTAAAAAACATAATAATAATAAAAAAAAAACCCAAATAAACTTTCTGTGAGTAAAGAAAAGACGAAATAAAAAAAAATAGAATAAAATAAATATATACAGCCAAGACGAACCAAAAAAATGTACAAAAACAAAAACACAAACGATGTTACTCGTGAATAACATCGTTCTCCCGTCCTCCCTATCTTCTTCGACTCCATCTTCTTACAAACTCAACAACAATACTCCCGTTTGCAACACCCATCATTGTAGTTCTCACTATTATCTTTTGTCATCATCATCATCATCGTCATCGTCATCATCGTCATCACATACACCGAACTTCTCCACCTCTTCCTCTACCGTTGTTAGCTTACACTATACGAACTTGAAACAGTTCGGTGGGTGGATTGATGGACGGGTAAGTGTGTGTGTGTGAGAGAGAGAGGTACGTTCGAACCCTCTTCCCTCCCTCCCACCGTCCGCCTTAATAGACCACCGCCTA
>NC_069001.1:32830619-32839960 GCF_001194135.2 Octopus bimaculoides
TTAAACACTTAAAGAACAAATATGTTATTTCAAAGTTACAAACTTACATTTTCTCCTCAGTCCTCAAACGCTCTATTGTAATGTGTGTGTGTACCTTTTATCTTTTACTTGTCATTAGACTGTGGCCATGCCGGGGCACCGCCTTGAATTTTTAGCCAAACGAATGAATCGACCCCAGTACTTTTTTAACATTATTTACTTTATTTACATTTGATGGATATTCGTCCTCATCTTGTTTGTTGATATACTCTCCAGCCTTCATCAGGTGTCTTGGGGGAAATTTCGAACCTGGGTGACCTAAATAATAATAATAATAATAATATGCTCACGGGCATATGGTGTTGTGGTTAAGAGTGCAGGCTACTAACCCCAAGATTCTGAGTTCGATTCCAGGCAGTGACCTGAATAATAATAATAATAACAACATCAAAAATACCTTAGGATGAGAACCCAGGTTATAACAAATCATACAAAACTGAAAAAATTAATAAACATGTAAACTGAAAAGATTAATAAACATGTAAACTGAAAAGATTAAACATCTTATTGAATCTGATAACATTTTTTATAACAAATCATACCATTGACTATTGAGGAGGCTGAAAGTCAACAAGGTGTTGAAGTATGGAATCAAAAGGATCTAACCCTTTTAATTCAATCTTTTGTCACCACATTAACTCAATTCTTTAGTGGGGACATAACCCAATATTTTAATGGCAATTTTTTTAATGGGGTGAGATAACCAAAAAGTACCACCGTTTCTTGCAATACATACCAATACATACATCTAAAGCAAAATTTTGTCAAGGGTCCTTAAAATGCTATTGTGGATCCCCAATTTACTATACATGGACCCTCAGGGGCCATATGGACTCTGGTTGAGAACCACTGACTTAAATGATGATGATGAATTTTTTTTTTTGTTTTCATGTTATGTCATTTAGTACACCCCCCTTCTGCTTTAGTACACTTGTGTTTCTCTCTGTCATTCAAAGAATGTTTATGCAATTGTCACTCACCCCGCCAATGTTACCTTAACCCACCTGGCCATGTGTGTATATCACTTGTCAACACCATCCACCTGTCTGCCACTTTGTTTGTTATCACCCATCAGCCAAGCCAAGCTTAACACTGGTGACATCTGTATCATTGGAGATTGCTACTACTGCTACTACTGCTACTACTACTACTATTTCACATCATTATCATTATTGCTACTATGACCCACTGACACAGTGCTGCCTGTACCATCACCAACCTGACACTGACACCCATACTACCACCACCACCACCACCACCACCGCCACCACTACTACTACAACAACTACTACTACTACTGCTGCTGCTGCTACCACCATCACCATCACATCTACATTAACAAACACACTACTACCACCACCACCACCACCGTCATCCCCACCCCACCGTCATCCCCACCTTCATTACAACTACCACTACTACTACAGTGTCACACATTCACTTTGACCAACCACTGACTGGTACTAATGAAGCAATATGAGAAGCCAGTGTTTTCCTTTTCGTTCTCGATAACCCACTCCCCACTCCCCACCCCCACTGATCTCTTCTCTGTTCCTTTTTTAAATAAGACCAACCGTTGGCACATAAGAATTGCTGTTGGTTATAAATACAGGTCAGCTATGATCAAGCAGTTCTCCAATCAAAGCATTCCAACCATGACTTTCCCATCTTATTTTTCAAACAATGTATTAAGGGCCATAGTAATCTAGTGTGTCCTTCCTTTTGCTTAAAGATGGTAATGTCGGAAAGGCATTTGGCTGCTATTTCTAGAAAGTTGCATAGAGGTTTTCTCTGAGTGGTTGACACTCAAAAGGATAGTTCAAATCTTGATGCAGTTATTTTGATGTTCCCAAGATAAATTTCTCCTAAAAATGGGATGCCAGTCTTTTAGAGATAATGTTTTCATAAGAATTGGCGCTTACTTCGAATATCTACAGATCTGACATGCATAGAATTGAGTGTTCTTCCCAAAGATACAACAAAATACTTCCTGTTGATTTGAACTCAAAACCTATGAATTAGTAGCTCAATCATCATCATCATCATCATCATCATCGTTTAATGTCCGTTTTCCATGCTGGCATGGGTTGGACGGTTTGCCTGAGGTTTGGAAAGCCAGTGGTTGCACCTGGTTCCAATCTGATCTGGCAATGTTCCTACAGCTGGATACCCTTCCTAATGCCAACCACTCCGAGAGTGTAGTGGGTTCTTTTTATGTGCCAGCGGCACAAGAGCCAGTCAGGGGTCACTGGCATCAACCATGTTCAGATGGTGCTTTTTACATGCCACCTGCACGGGAATAAGTCCTGGGGTCGATTTGCTCGACTAAAGGCAGTGTTCCAGCATGGCCGCATTCAAATGACTAAGAGGTAAAAGAACAAAAAAATTACTGATATACAAACACTGTCACTCAATATATTATAGAACACAAGCCCATGCATCTCCCATTCATCACAGGCTGACCTGGGTCACCTATGTAATGAAATCAAGTTACTTAAAATGCAAGATGACCCTTTTACTCTTTACAATAAGGCTCTGTGTGTGTGTCAAGTATACAGTTTTGTTCTTCAGTAGGTGGAGATATGGTGGTGTTTAGAACAACAAACTTGTGGGTTATACTTGTATATCATAGGAGGGCTGCTTACAGCCAGTAACTTTGCTCCGACACTGGAAATATTCACTCTTGCCCCTCACCCTGATTGTTACATGTACCAGAGAGACGAGGAATGTAAAATACATTTTCAATTGCTCGGTCTCTCTCTCTCTCTCTCTTCTCTCTTTCTCTCTCTTCTCTCTTTCTCTCTCTTCTCTCTTTCTCTCTCTTCTCTCTTTCTCTCTCTTCTCTCTTTCTCTCTCACTTTCTCCATTCTCTTTCCTCTCTCTCATTCTCTGTTTCTCTTTTCTCCACTTTCACCTTTCTTTTTCTCTGTCTCTCCTCCTCTCTGTGTGTCTTTCTCTATCTCTCTCTCATCTCTTTTCGCTCTTGTCTCTCCTTCTCTCTCTCACTATCTCTTTTCACTCATATGTTGCCTTTCATTGTCTCTCTTGCTCTCTCACTCTCTCTTCCTCTCTCTCATTCTCACTTTACAACACACACATATGCACACACACACACATTGCCTCATTGTCCCCTCCTCTCTCTCACATACATATGTTGCCTTTCACTGTCTCCTCTCTACTTACTTCTGTTGCCATTCTTAGTTTTTCCTCTTTTAGTCTTGATGGTCTTCATACTGAAGCCAGCTTAATTGACAAATTGTTTTGCTCACTTTACAAGGATTCAATTCAAACCACTGCCAGGCTACTTTTATTGGTACTCTATTTGTTATGAATGGTTTTCGTGTGGGCAGAGGTAATGTCATGTCATCCATCCATTCATTTATACATTCATTAACTTCACGTGATTTATTTATTTATTTATTTTATTTGATCACACAATTTGTGAACATCCGTGTTAGTTCTGGTTGTACAAGCTTCCAACGAGTCAATCATTGGTTCATTGCGTTTCTGAAGCGAGAGACCAGAGATCGAGATTGACAATAGCAGTGTCTGTGCAACTCAGGCTAAACAAATATTACAAAGTATTTTTGTTTGATGCACTGGTTTTTAAGAAATGTTCTCAATGAAACACACGCACAGAGAGAAATGATCACACACACACACACACTACAAAGTATTTTTGTTTGATGCACTGGTTTTTAAGAAATGTTCTCAACGAAACACATGCACAGAGAGAAATGATCACACACACACACACACACACCGCAAGGTATTTTTGTTTGATGCACTGGTTTATGAGAAATGTTTCTCAACAACACACTTGTACACACAAACATGCACACACAGACACACACACACACAAAGATGCACATATATTCACATATGTAAGAAGGTATTGTTTCTTCTGTTTTTAGTTATATGGAATATTCCTGTTAGGAAGGAGCTGGTTTCTAACAAAGATACAAAGCTCCATTGTTGGAATGTAGATAATGAAAGAAAAATTCACATTACAAACTTGAGAAAAGTTTTGCATATTTTTACTGTTCCACTTATTGATTGCATTTGTCTTGTGTGAGTTATCTGGTTGATTTCTTTTCCTAAAAACCATCTTTCAGATTGTGACACGTTTACTAAAAAAAACCCAAGAGCACCATTTTATTGGTGTAGATGTAAACGAGTGTGAGGGACCATATCTTTGTCTGTCTGTCTCTCCATCTGTTCTGAGTATGCCATTGAACTGCATCCAGTGGTGAATCTCCTGCTTGAGAGTTCTGTTGTTGTAGGGAGCATGGTGTCACCTCTCATTATCATTACTCTCAGGTCTCTTCTGACCCAGAACTGTACTACCTGTCAAAGTCCCATTTGTGGATTAACCTTTTTGTTACCATATTTCTTTTGAGATGCTCTGTGTTTCCTTTCAATTAATTTTAAATATGACAAAGAATTTAGTAAAATAACTTAGTTATCATTAAGCTGCTGTTAGGAACATAAATTGTGACTAAGTTTTGGTGGAAGATTTTAATTCAAAACTTTTGAAAACAAGACATTTGTACTCAGAGCCAGATCAGGTATTGGCCAGGTTGGTATTGAAAGGGTTAAATAGATTCCCCAAAGGTAGAAGGGGCTTCTGTTATTTTGGACAAAGCCATAGGGGGAAGGGAGCTCTTTGAGGAGAAAAATACTCTGACATAAAACCTATCAGTCAAAATTGTGTCAGTCATCTTGCAAAGCTTATCAGTGGAACCTACTGTTGCGACTGAAAGAGTGGCAAAAATGTTGTACAAGCTTCTGTTACTTAAATCCAATGATGTACAGATGTCTCATTATCTTTTCATTTCATGATCCATTTTGTACTCTATGAAGTCCTATAGTGATGGATGTGTGGTGTAAAAAGTCATATCCCACGCTCATGCTAGGGTGAAAGTAAATCAGAATAATCAGGCTGAACGTGAGATGGCTATCACCTGACTAGACGTGGCAATCATCATGTGTGTGTGTGTGTGTATGTGTTTTCTTTGAGTTTCATTTAAGTTCTTAAGAGAGTTCAAGCTGGTTGCTAACAGAATCTCAGATGGAAGATGGAGAAGCTTTGGAACGTCTTAGAAATCTTCTTGTGCCACCAGTAGATTGGATTTGGAGAATCTGCATCAGTTTTTTTTTTTCATGTAAATTTGTTGGTACATAACCTAATGCAGTATGATGATAGGTACAAATAAGAATTTGTGTGTGTATGTGACTGGCTTCTACACAGTTTTCATGTATCAAATTTTACTTACAATGAGGATATGGTAGAAAACTCTCACCCTAGGTGTTCTGCTTTCAAACTGAAACAAGTAAAAGCTAAAAGTTAAAAAAAGATAAACTGTCTGAAAAGACAGGATGGTCATTGACCAGTGTTGACCAGAGACTAAACTACAACCTGCTTAGAAATACTTAAGTATCAACCAATGAAAGTTAAGTGCCTAGGTTATGGGCACGATAGAATGCCAGCTACAGGATATGAACCACTGCCATTCGCTGGTGGTTCAGTAACCTGTTACTTTGGTCATTTACAGGCTCTTTGAAATATTATCACTACATTCGTGCCTGGCTAAGCGGTCAGTATTTAGCAAAGACAAAAAGAAAAAAAAAACTGCTGAAGAATCTCAGATGGTTAAGTTGGTGTAAATCTAAGAATGTTAGAATCAAAACTTGCTAATACTCGGGTTCCAGGTTCAATCCCACTACGAAGCAGTGTTTCAAATAGACCAATGTTATCTGAATGAAACTGTGCATGATTAATCCAAAACAGTGCGAATAAATCAGCATTACATTTGACAGTAATCTGAATGTTTAAAGGGTTAAACTGAATGAGGATATACTTTATTATTATTCATTTATCGAATAAGGTGATGAGCTACCAGAAACATTGGCATGCCGGGCAAGATGTCTAGCAGCATTTTGTCCTTTGTCAATTTCTACGTTCTGAGTTCAAATTCTGCTGAGGTTGACTTTGCCTTTCATCCTTTCAGGACTGATAAAATAAGTCCCACTTGAGCACTGGGGTCGATGTAATCAACTTGACCCCCCCCCCTGCTCAAAATTTCAGGCTTTGTATCTATAGTAGAAAGGATTATTATTTATTTGTCGAATAAAGCAGTGAGCTGAATGACTGAGCAGAATATCCATGATGTGACAACAAGAGGAAAAGATGGCAACACCAGCACCCAGTTAGTACTTCCTACAGCTGGATTGCTCAAAGACACAATGTAGTATCTGGGCCAGGAATTGATCCTAAGACCCTATGATAATATGCCAAACACCCTAACCACCATGCTACTCACATTCATGCTAAATTCTAAGACAAATGAAGTGCCTTGCTCAAGGACACAATGTAGTACCCGATCAAGGAATTGATCCCAAGACCTTCTGATAATGAGCCAAATGCCCTAATCATTATACCACACACACTATCACACTAGATTCTAAGTCAATGTATCATGTATCCTGCAAACGTCACTGGTAGATACAGCTGGCTATGATTCCTTTCTTTGCCATTTCAAATATTTCTCTGTCTTTAGATTACAGTTTCTAAGTCTTGTGTGGTTGTAGTCAGTTGATAAAGAAATGGAATGAATACTTTACATCAGATAAGTTGAAAAACTAATTTTGGAACTTAAGACATTAACAAACAATATTTTGGACATCTAACAAGTGTAGGGGACAACATGATGAATAAAATGAAGTCTCATCTCACTTCGTTTTTTTTAATCATTTATTTTTGTTATTGTTGTTGTTTATCTGAGGGACAGAGAATGGGATTTGGGGCTCATACTTCCTTATATGGTGTCTGTATTTCTTGAAAAACTAATTTTGGAAGTTAAGACATTGACAAACATTATTTTGGATATCTAACAAGTCTAGGGGGCAGCATTATGAGAATAAACTGAGGTCATATTTTACCTAATTTTTCTATCACTTATTTTTATTTTTGTTGTTGTTTATCTGTGGGAGAGAAAAGGGTTTAAGACCATACTTTCTCATATCTTTCTATACTGAGAATGAGATAGAAATAATCTGTGAAAATGTTTGTTTGTAGTAAATGGTAGGGTCCACTCACCCCATAAAAACAACTTTCCAAAGACCATATAAAAATCTCTTGGATACCACTTAGCAACTGCACAGGTCCACCTGTTGTCTGAACCTTGCAACATGTCCAGTTCAGCAAAACTTGTGTTTTCCGTACTCTGCAATGACATCATTCACTCCACTCCATTTGCAGATTATCTAATTTCAAATGTGCTCTCTTAATGATGTTCCTAGCATGGATCTTTCCATAGCCCTTTGTATCATAAGCAGTGTTCTATCCTCCTTGTAGTAGCCCACATCTCACTTGTGTATAAGAGTGCAGGTAGCATAGAGTTAGTGGGTATGAGAGGTGAATAGAGCTTTTATTTCCATATGATTTTCATGGTTACAGCTGTTTCGTAATCTCCATGTAGTATCATTAATGCATACTCAGCATTATGCAATACGATTGTATATTCACATGGTTTCTGGTTCAGTCCCACTGTGAGGCACCTTGAGTATGTCTTCTATTATAGCCTCCGGTTGACCAAAGCCTTGTAAGTGGATTTTTTTGACAGAAACTGAAAGAAGCCCGTCATGTGTGTGTTTATGTGTGTGTTTGTGTTTACGTTTGTCCCCCACCACCGTTTGACAACCGATGCTGGTGTGTTTACGTCCCCGTAACTTATAGGTTTGGCAGAAGAAACCGATAGAATAATTACTAGACTTTAAAAAAAAAAAAAGTACTGGGGTCGATTCGTTCAATTAAAAAGTCTTGAAGGCGGTGTTCCAGCATGGCCGCAGTCTTAATGACTAAAACGAGTGAGTGAAAGACAGAACGGAAGGAAATGCAACGTCAAAAATAAAACGAAGAGAAGTGACAACGGACGCTAAGATTGTTTCTGTCAGCGAAGAAGGTAATTATCAGACGGCAAAGTCTATGTACAAAACACGTTTACTGCAGAAGTTCAGGTTTGTCGCTAAAGAAATATGTTGACAGTCATCGATGTTGCGCGCGAAGGAGAAGGGTCGATGGGTTTTATTATTTTTTTACCTCTCCATCGCAGCATATACACACCCTCGGAGATACACACACACACACACACACACACACACATTCCCTCTCTCACTAGCATACACTCTCTCTCACACATGCACACATATATATATATACATACACACACACCGCTCTCCCTCTTTTACATACATTCTTTCTCTCTCTCTCACACACACTCATATACCCTTCTCTCACACACACACTGAGTCTCTCTCATACATTCATACTCTTTCTGTCTGTCTCTTTCTCTCGCTCTCTCACAAACACCCTCTCTCTCTCTCACAAACACATACGTACGCACGCACATATAGCCTGTCTTTCTGCCTGTCTGTCTGACACACACTGCCTTTCTCTCTTTCTCTCATACACACACTCTCTCTTCCCCTTCTCTCACTCTCTCTCCCCATTTATAAGAACCAGAGATATGTTAAGAAGATTCACCTAAATAAAAACCGCCTTGATTTCCGCTTGTAGTGTCAACTTTTAAATATATTGTTTCTTTTTTTTACTTATTTGCCGTATTTTTTCTCTTCTCTTCCCACTAATCTAGTTTTCCCATCACTGTTCTTCTGGGTTGATATTCCTTAACCTAGTTCTTTATCTACAGCTCTCCCTTTTTAAATAGGTCTGCTGTACACTATCACTCCCGATCCCTTTTACTACCTGCCCTTAAGGAATCCAGCTAGGTAGTATTTTTTTTTGTTTTTTTTTGCCCTACATTTTTATTCTTAATGTAGATTAACGTTTATTTATGAATTTCATTTTATATATTTTAATGTTTGGTTGTGTGGTTAAGAGACTTGCTTTGCAACAGTGTCGTTGCAGGATCAATTCCCACTGCATGGCCTATTGGGCAAGTGTCTTCTACTATAATCCTGAGTCTTGTGAGTGGGTTGGTGGACAGAAACTGTGTGGAAGACTGTCATGTGTGTTTGTGTATGTATGTATATGTGTGTGTGTGTGTGTGTGTGTGTGTATATACCGGCCATGACGAAGGGAAATAGCCCTGAAACTCGAGTCGCCTTTATATATATATATTTATATTTATATATTTATATACTTGATCCTTTATATTGAACACTCAATATTTCATCTACATTCAATACTTTCTTTCATGGTGCCATCCATTTTTATTTTATTTTATTTTATATTGTATATTGTATATCATATTATATATTGTATATTCCATATTCTATAC
>NC_069001.1:32840292-32851965 GCF_001194135.2 Octopus bimaculoides
TGTGTGTGTGTGTGTGTATGTCTGTGTGTCTGTGTTTGTCCTGCCAACATCGTTTGACAACTGAAGCTGTTTTGTCTACATCCCCGTAACTTAGCAGTTCGGCAAAAGAGCCTGATAGAATAAGTACTAGGCTTACAAAGAATAAGTCCTGGGGGCGATTTGCTTGACTAAAAGCGGTGCCCCAGCATGGCTGCAGTCAAATGACTGAAACAAGTAAAAGAAAAAAAGAGTAATATATATATGTCTATATATCATCATCATCATTTAGCGTCTGTTTTCCATGCTGGCATGAGTTAGATTGTTTGACTGGAACTGGTGAGCTGTGCCAGGCTCCAGTTGGTTTTTGCTTGGTTTCCCCCACTGGATGTCCTTCCTAATGCCAACCACTCCACAGTGTGTACCTGGTGCCTTTTTTGCGTGTCACTGGCACGAGTGTCTTTTACCATGTCACCAGCACTGGCCACAGCTATGTTTTCACGTAGCTTGATGTGTCTTCTCAAACACAGAGTAGAAAACAGAGTAGAAAGAATAATAATAATAATTATTATTTGTTGGTGTTTTATGTGTAAAAATTAAAAGAAAGTGTAGGGTTATGTGGCTCCTCTAGTTCTGTCTCATCCACAAGAAAATACACTCAATACACTCTGTAAAGTGGCTGGTGCAAAGAAGGGCATCGCTCCTTAGAAACCAGGCCTAAGACATGCATGAGTGCTGGTTTCTTTGGGAGGAGTCTTGGGCCATGATGAGCCATCCATGCTAGCCTGGAAAGCAGATGTGAAATGGTGACGCTGATGTTGATGGTGTTGATGGTGATGTAGATAGTGATAGTGATGCTGCTGCTGCTGCTGCTGCTGATGATGATGA
This sequence comes from Octopus bimaculoides, assembly GCF_001194135.2. Taxonomy (NCBI): domain Eukaryota; kingdom Metazoa; phylum Mollusca; class Cephalopoda; order Octopoda; family Octopodidae; genus Octopus; species Octopus bimaculoides. The sequence goes on from NC_069001.1 coordinate 32,841,157, forward strand.
TGATGATGATGATGATGATGATGATGACGTCCATGTTTGCATCGATGGGGATAATTTTGTTGGGTCAGTAATATTTTACAGTTGGATGATATCACTACTACATGTTTAAGCATTCACCCATGAAATAGGTGTGGAAATAGCTATTTTGTCAATTAGGTCAAACATCTGGAGCAAGCAGAATTATGTGTGTGTGTGTGTGTGTGTGTTTGTGTTGTTTAGTTACATACTAATGTCTGTTGGAAGACAGGAAGGTATGAAAATTAGTTTTTGTTTTCTGTCGTTTGGGTATGGCTGAGTGGCCTTTGAATGTGTTTCAGTGACTACTTCTTTGGCACAGGAGACAAACACACACACACATACACACACACATGCATGTGTAGAAATACACACACACATACACACATATGGAGAGGGATTACAATTGATTAATTGAGTGTAATTGGCCTTAATTGACATAAACATGTTCCCTCTTCTCATACTGCTAAAAGAAATATACTCATATACATAAACAGAGAGAGAGAGAGAAACAGAGAGAGAGATGGGGATAGAAGAGAGAAGGAAAGATGGAGGAGAGAGAGAAGGAGAGGGAAAGCACAGAGAGAAAAGAGAAAGAGAAGGAAGAGAGTGAGAGAGAGATAGGAAGAGGGAAAAGAGAGAGAAGAGAAAGAGAGAGGGAAAGGGAATAGAGAGGAGAGAGTGAGGGGGAGAGGGGAAGGGAGAGAGAGATAGAATGAGAGAAATATTAAAGCATCTGTTGTAAGTCAGCCTCAAATGGGTGGCACCAAATGGGTGGCACCAAAACAGCTCTGCTAAAATGTCTCAAACCCATTCAATGGTGTCCATTTTTTCTTTTCTAAAATAGTAAAGCAGTGTTTCTCAGCCATTTGTTTCCTATTGGCCCTTTGAGTTTTATTTTACTCCCGTGGACCCCTTTCCTCCCATAACCATTCATTTGTTAGTTATTAAAAAAAAATCCTATTATAGACCCCTCAAGACATGGGATGAAGTGGTGAGAAAGGATCTACAGACGTCAGGCCTCACAGAGGAGATGACAAGGGGCTGAGGCTTCTGGTGGTTTGCAGTGCTTGGGAAGACACGTTCAGCTAAGCAAAAATAATTGGTTGTCCCCTACATCCCTCTTCAGGTTAGCAATCCTTATCTTGCAGGCTCATGGGTGCTGGTATCCCATAAAAAGCACCCATGTTGGTGTCACATAAAAAACCCCCCAAAAAACACCCAGTCCACTCTGTGAAGTGGTTGGCATAAGGAGGGGCATCTATCTGTAGAAACCATGTGAAACAGACCTTGGAGCCCAGGCAGGTCTTTAGCTGGCCAGCTCCTGTCAAACCGTCCAACCCATATCAGCATGGAAAATGGACGTTAAATGATGACAGAGACACCAGGTCATACCTGTATTAAACCCAGTTCTGAAATATGTATGGGTGTGTTCAATTGTGCTCAAGACAGCAACACAACTGATAGTGTGACTATGACGACGACGAATTATTAGGAACTGTATAAAAAAAAATTGTTCAAATATCTTGTGTATTGTAGAAGTGTAACTGATTTATTACACATAAATTTTAATGATGAAATCTTATATAGACCCTGGTCGGGAACCACTATAGCCGAGTCTGGTTTGATAAAAATTTGGCTGTTATTTCTCATAGGTGGAGCAACCAGTTGGTAAGGGAGGGTCCCTCATTAGTTCTACTGTCAAGTATTTTGTCAACATTATGGAGATAAACTACCTCCCTCACCCGTATCTCAACCATTGCCACTAGATGTAACTATGCCATGATTTCTTTACAAAACAGACATTGGGTAAAGAGGAGTGTGTGTGTGTGTGTGAATGTATATATGTATGCGTGTGTGAAAGTATATAAGTATGTGTGTATGTATGTGTGGGTGTATGCATTATTATGTATGTAGTGTCCCTCTTATCTGTCATTTGTTGAAATCTCCCCCCCCTCTTCTGACCCCACTTTTCTCTGAGCCCCTCCCTTCATCTACTTTGTCATCCTTTATATCTACAGCTGTAGGCATTGCTTCATCAGAGTATCTTGACAGTCAATCAGTCATCTGCTGTTATATTGTTGCTGTTGTAGTTTAGCACCAAGTCAGTCTCAATTAGATAGACATTCCATTCATGGCCATCCCAAACATCTTTTTTTTTTAAAGATTTATTTTTTAGACATAATGTACTTAGAACTACATTATCCAGTATTATGTGGTTTGAGAAAAAATTGGCTGCCATTTCTAGAAGGCCAGACGACCAAATGTAGGCCTGCTCATTGGCTCTTGCTTAGTTGTTTGTGTCCAACAGAAGAGCTATGTGTGTGTATGTATGTGTTTCTGTGTGTGTGTGTGGTGGGTTTTTGTATGTGTGCTTGGTTTCTGCTTCTCTATCAAAAGCATTGACCCTATCAATAATACCAATCCACCTCTGTGTCTATGATACAAAACCACTTGTTTAAAATATTCATATTTAAATTAAAGCTTTCCTTCATAATTTATATAAAAGCCTTTTTGTTTGGTTATGTTCCAAACATTAGTTTAATGACAAATTTAGTTAATTTCATTAAATGTATTTAGGAAAAAGTGAGACTTTGATAACCACAGTTTCTGCAATTCTCTTCTGTTTTTCAAGTTCTTCCAGGTTTATAAAACTCTCAGATGTCCCTCTCTTTTTTTTTTTAAAGACAGTATAGTTTGATTTAAGAGAGATTTACTTCTATTTCTAGCAGGTCAAGCAACTATATCTAGAACAGCGATTCTCAAAGTTGTTTATTTGCTGCACACATTGGCGTAAATATAAATATTTTGGTGAATTTTGTGTATCAAGTTTGAAAAAAAACCCAAAAAACCATGTACTAAAAATGGATATTTATATGTTTTAGCTTGTAAATAACACAAACATTGCAAACTGATGGACATTACCAAGTACTTCCTTATTGGATACAGGAATCGTAGTTTATCAACGAGAAATATGAGTTTGATGTTTGTTGGTGATATTTTCTGTTTTGACATGTTTGTGATAAACATTGCTGTAGTTCATCTCCTAAGCAGTGATGCTGCTGCTCTCTCTCTCTCTCTCTCTTTCTGTTTTTTTTTTTAGTATGTTTTGCTGTAAATGTTAGTAAGTGAAGAATATTCCATTGAATTTTGTGGTGTGTTTAGTTCTATCTCACCAAACATTAGCACACATGGAGTGAGATGACTGGGTGTGGCTGTTTGGATGCTGAGGATCTGGCATGACTGACTGGACATTCAACCAGCTTTTGGTGACAATGTGTTTTGGTATTGGAGGCGCACACACATACATACATACACACACACACACACACACACATACACACATATGCATGCACAAGCAGAAATATACACATAGAGAGAGAGACTTAACATATATATATAAACATAATTAGATGCTCACAAACATATACATACATACACACACACATAGAGGCAGGCACAAAGGTCTCTTTAACTTTTTAGCTTTCAAACTGGCCATAAACTGACTTGCTCTGGCCTCTTGTGCCTACCTGATAATGTCATTCTAAAACTAAGCAAGCACATCATCAACAACTCAAAGTTAAGAAACAATGCCTGATTAATTGAAAACAGTGTGAATAAATAACAAGAACGTTTGATAAAGTAACACAAATGCAAAAAGGTTAAAGCCATTCATTTTTTTCTTTGCTTGGTCAATAATGTACTTTTTTTTGGTACTCAGTACTTAATAAAAGAGTTACTGGTAGATTCTTTTGTATGAAATAATTATGATAAATTATTAAAAATATATTTCTGTAGCTTTGAGTCTCTTCTCCATGACTTTGCTTATTGTCCAAGACTCCATACTTAGTATGGAGTCTCCATACAAGACTCCATACATCCATACTTAGCACTGACCAGATGTAGCCCTTCAATAGTCTTTTCTTGACTTCCATTCCAATTCTCTTTGCACAAAAAAAAAAAATGCTCCTCATATCCATAAAAGTTTTCTTTACTAATCCAATTCTGTACTTGATGTCCTTATCTAAGCTTCCCATCTGATGTTATCCAACTTCCCAGATATATGAAACCATCCTTCTGCTCTATCCCAATTCCATTCACCCTCAAGCAACATGCGGATGCCTGTGCTTTCTTGAGAAGGTTTTCTGGTAGTTAGTCATCAATCCAAGCTTTCCACTCTCCTCAGTCATGATATTAACCAATCCATGAAACTTTTCTTCTGTGTCCACAAAGCCATATCGTCTGCGTACCTCAGATTGTTATAATTCCTTTCCCCCAGTTGTAGCCCTGCAATAGTCTCGATCTTGCTTATAGCTTTCTCACTATACAGGTTGAATAAATCAGGTGACAAAATACAAAATACAACAGTGGGGCGGGATAGGTTGGGAAAAACTCCTATAGAGCCATCTTACTCAGATTGTTGCAAAAGGCCTAAATGTTAAGACTTCCTGTACCTGAGGGTTTCTATTTATTTAAGAAATCTCTGTTTTGATGTATGAAAGATGAGGTTATTTTCTTATTGCAAATGATTGCAACTCGGTAATAGCTGAGACTGCTGTCAGCCAGAACTATTATCTCTTCCCCCATAGCAATATAAACATCAATGACATATGAGAGCTGATTTAATAGACTACATCTTTCCCCTAAAATTTGTAGCTTTAGAGTAAATGTTTTTATGTTTTTTTTTAAAGCCAAAACACTGATTAAAAAGAAATAAGAAGTCAATGGTTTGCCCTTGAATCCTATATTTTGGAGTTAAGACCCCCTATTTAGGAAAAAGAAATAACAACACCAAATCTCTGATTTCTTTTTCTCGAAGCAGGACATCTTAACCCCGAAATATTGGAATATAAAATAAAAATGCTAACATTTGACCTGTCTTTATTTCTTATAACTTGCATTGTCTCGGTTTTTCAAGAACATTTACACTATAATGTTGTTTAACCTTAAGCTGGCCCTAACTGGGTAAACCTATAATTCCAGCTATAGCTATCCAACTTGGTAAGAGCTGAGACATCTATATGCCAGCGCTATCATTTGTTTTCCAATAGCAATATAAATTTCAGTCTTGTATTAGAGTTGATCTAATTGACCACATCTCTCCCCTAGAATTTGCAGCTTTCTATGTATGCCAGAAACCATTAATATTATCAATGTTTGACAGCATTATGCTTCTGTTCAAGTTTATTTTGGACTACATTATCTTACATATTCTCCTTTTATTTCTCTTTTAATGATGATGGTGTGATTTGAGAGATTGGAGGTAAAAATGACATATACACTGTATGTGTTTCTTTACATTTTCAGTTCAAATCCTGCAGAAATCGATTTTTACCTTTCATCTTTCTCAAATCAACCTAATTAACTGTAATTTTCTCCTCACTTCCATCACCAAGTAGATGATTTTGTAAATATTTGATATAAACAATTGTTGTGGGTGGCAGAATTGGTAGGTTACTGGACGAAATAAACTACTTTGTGGTATTTGCCCTGTGTCCCTTTATGGCTGAGGTCAGCTCATAATTGAGATAAATTATTTTCAATTGTTTTCCCTGAATTCCAAAAGTATAGTCTCAGTTTCTTATATAGAAATCCTCATCATCTTCATCATCATCCTTTTCATCACTATCATCATCATCATCATCATCATCACTCCCATCATCATCCCCACCATCATCATCACTATCATCCTCATCACTGTCATCATTATCACTTCCTCCTCCACCACCACCACCATCATCATCACCATCATCATCACTACCATCATCATCACCATCACTACCATCACCATCATCTTTGTCATCACCGCCACCATCAGTTGTCATCATCACTGTTGGCAGTGACAACAGCATAATCATTGTTGTCATCAACATCATCATTATTGCCCCTTCGTCATCATGTTCATCGTTCTCATCATCATCTTTGTTATCATTCTCATCTTCATCGTTGTCATCCGCATCATCTTCACCCATCATCATTTTACAGAAAGCATCTATGTTATTTATATGATGGCTGATACTAGAAAACATTAATCATTAATATTTCTAATTTTCAACTTTTATTATATTCATTATATATATTATTGTTTCTGGTATAAATTAATATTACTAAGAAATATTACCAGTCCCTGGCACATTGGGAAAAAAAAAAAAAAACTGCTGGTACGCCACTTCAGATAGTTTGAGAAGCACTGCTCTATTTTATCAGTCTGATAAAAGTCAAGATGAAAGTTGACCTTGGTTAGGCTTGAACTCAGAATCTAAAGAGCCAAAATAAATACTGCAATAAATAATGCTCTAATAAATTCTGCCAATCCACAATGGTCATAAGGTTGCAAGCTGGCAGAAACGTAAGCACGCCAGGTGAAATGCTTAGTGGTATTTCGTCTGCCTTTAAGTTCTGATTTTAAATTCTGCCGAGGTCAGCTTTGCCTTTCGTCTTTTCAGGGTCAATAATTTAAGTACCAGTTGCATACTGGGGTCGATCTAATCGGGTGCCCGTCCTCCCCCAAAATTTCAGGCCTTGTGCCTAGAGTAGAAAAGAATCCACAATGGTCACCGATTTCTGAAAGTTTTGAGTCTATTAAATGGGTACAAGTATTTTACTGGTACTTATTTTATCGATCTTCATATGATAAAAGACTGAGTCAGCTCTAAGGTGCATTGAACTCAGAACGGAAGCGGATGTGACTACATATGGCAGGGCTTTTAGTTTCATTTCCTCTATTGATTCTATCTTATGTTGGATATTGTTTCGCCTTCACCAACTATCAACAGGAAATGTCTATGACTACATCATCTACTGACTGAAGAATATGTATGTGTGTGTGTGTTTTTGTGTGTGTGTAGGTATGGCTGTGTGGTTAAGAAGTTCACTTTTCAACCATATGGTTTTGGGTTCAGTCCCACTGCTTGGCACCTTAGCCAAATATCTTCTACTATAGTCCTGGTTTAACCAATGGCTTGTGAGTAAATTTAGTGGGGAGAAAACCATAATTTGTGTCAAATATATATATATATATATATATATATATATATATATATATATACATATATATATTCTTTTATTCTTTTACTTGTTTCAGTCATTTGACTGTGACCATGCTGGAGCAACGCCTTAAGTCAAACAAATTGACCCCAGGACTTATTCTTTGTAAGCCTAGTACTTATTCTATCGGTCTCTTTTGCCGAACTGTTAAGTTACGGGGATGTAAAAGCACCAACATCAGTTGTCAAGTGATGGTTGGAGATTAATCACAAACACACACAAAAATATATATATCCACACAACAGGCTTCTTTCAGTTTCTGTCTACCAAATCCACTCACAAGGTTTTGGTTGGCCTGAGGCTATAGTAGAAGACACGTGTCCAAGGTGCTATGCAGTGGAACTGAACTAGGAACCATGTGCTTGGGAAGCATTCTTCTTATTTCTTTATTGCCCACAAGGGGCTACACACAGAGGGGACTAGCAAAGACAGACAAACGGATTAAGTCGATTATATCGACCCCAATGCGTAACTGGTACTTATTTAATCGACCCCGGAAGGATGAAAGGCAAAGTCGACCTCGGCAGAAAATTGAACTCAGAACGTAACAGCAGACGAAATACCGCTAGGCATTTCGCCCGGAGTGCTAACGTTTCTGCCAGCTCACCGCCTTCTTCTTGTCACACACACACACACATGCACATGCACATATTTATATATGTGTTCTACAAAGGCTGGTTCTACAAAGAAGAGCTGTAGTGGGATTGATTGAAAATAAGAGTAGCGGAACCCTTGTGCCAATGGAATTTGATGAAGACTGTTTTAATATAAAGAGAAATTAACTAAAAGTTTGATCCTCTTATCTCTTGCTATTTCTGCTGTTTAGCACCGATACCACCCAGAGAACACAACACTATAAGATTTAGAGCTAAGATTAAGAATGCATTTGTGGTACTAAATTTAACAATTGCAACGATTAGGATTCCATGGTTTGTCTTTTTTCTTATTTTTTATGACTTCAACACATAACTGCACCGTCTGTTAAATACAGCCTGACAGACAGGCTGTAGCTAATTAAAAGAAAAAAGACAAGAGAAATAAAAAAAAAAACCCTGAGAGAAGAATTAGTGAAATAATAGAAATAGTTGTTAAGAAGAAAGGAACCAGCAGCCTTTACCGAAGCAAGGAATAGCCAGGCAGCGAATGTAAGAATGTGTGAGCTTCTACAAAACAGTTGCACTGTCTCTAATAATCTTGGAGGACAGCATTTCTCTACATGTAAGCATGTGCTAACGAAACTGCATGCATATGCAAACACTCACTGCAGGCAAATACACATAGGAATACTTGTCTATATATATAAACACGCATGTGATTCCCTTTCGGTATTTCTGTATTTGCATATTGTGCATATTATGCACATGTCAGGTGCATATGCATGCATGTTTTAGAAAGATGCACATATTAAATTTGGTATGCGTGTGTGTTTATGTGAGAGACATAGTGGTAGATAAGGCAGCAATTAACGAAAAATTATAATTAAGAAAAGAAGTGGGGGAAAAAAAAAAACAAAAAAATTAATGGCCACTTTTGCCCCCTTTCAGCTTTCTGAGAGGTCGATAAAATAAATATGTGGCCTTGATGATGGGTGTAGGGAATCAATGTAGATTCCTCTAGTGTAGATGGGTAGTGGGGCCCTTATATTTGTCACAATCCAACAAGGGGGGAACCATTTGAAGTAAAAGGAATAATCGTAGAAGAAATCTTTTAGAGAAATCACACCATACTGGGTATGTGTGAGTGTGTGTGTGTGTGTGTGTGTGTGTGTGTGTGTGTGTGTGTGAACACATAGATTGATTGAGCATAAACACACACGTACTTAGAGACACTCCTCATTCGTCTTTTTATGTCTAGGGAGTAGTAGTTGTATATAAGGTCTATTGATTGAAATATTTCTAGTACCTTCTTTGGATTCCTTATGCTTCTCATCATAGCTCTAGCTCATGTTGTTGTGGTCGGTGTTGTTTCTATATTATCCATCCCACATTTTAGAACAAAATGCAGGCAACGACTTTCACCGTGGGAAAGTGAAAATTTAACTCTTGTCAGCAATTTTTTTCACACACATGCACACATACATATCTACACAGGCAGGGATGGACAGACACACATACACATGCATACACGCACAGGCAGGAACAGGCAGACACAGACACACACACACACACACACACTCACACACAGGTGGGCATCAACACATACACACACACATACACAGGCAGGTAGCCACACACACACACACACAAACACACACACACACTCACAGAAGCAGGCATGCAAGCATACATACACACACACATACATGTAGACACACACACACATATACATATGCAGGCTCACACACAAACACGTACACACATGTACAGACACACACATACAAACACATACACAGATGCAGGCACACAAGTACACAAGCAGACACATCCACACACACATACACACACACACATTTGTTCATTTTAGTGAGAAACCTCTAAGTATTGACTTGTACAGTAGGGTTTATAGATTCTGTCCCCACCCTTCTTCCACTCCCTCCTTCATTTTTTCTTTTTTTCTTTCTGCCTGACTTTCTTACAGTCTTTAAGTCTTGGTCTGTTTTTCCTTCCTCAGCGACTGAATCAGATAAAGCCAGCTAAACTACACTTTGACAGTGTTGAAAGATAGAGCTGCCCCAACCCCCCTCTCTCTCTTTCTGATACCAGCCCATGGTACTTAGCTTACTCCTTGAGGAGCTACTATATGGTCATACGATTTGCTAGAAATAGCAGCTAAATATCCCTCAAATCATACTCTGCAGCAGTGGTTCCAACCCCCTTGTTTTTTTTTTGTCACTGATGGCATGCTTTAGTCCCTTAGCGTTTAAACTGGCCATACCAAGACAAAATATTTTAACTGATTTATATTCAGACTGACTGGATCTGGCCTCTTGTACTTACCCTATAATGCCACTAAAAATAAACAGTCACATCATCGAAATCTCAGTTATGAGATAATGTATGATTTAAAACAAAGTGAAAAAAATAAGCATTACATTCGACAAAATAATCTAAATGCTAAAGAGTTTAAAGCAAATGGAATTATTTTGGCACACTTTCAGCATTGTCTGGAAAAAAATACATCAAAAAAGAAAGAGATATGTGTTTAACCTATAAATAGCAGCTAAATATCCCTCAGACTCCAATCTACTGCAGTGATCTGAAACCTTTTTGCTGTGTGTGTAAATTATTTTGGCACACTTTGTACATAGATTAGAAAAATTGTATTTAAAACAAAATAGGTATTTGTATGTTTAGCCTATAAATAGCAGTTAAATGTCCTTTAGATTACATTCTTCTGCTTTGGCCCCCAAACCATTTTTGTTTTATTGATGGGGCAGTTTAAACCTTTAGCATTCAAATTACTTCAGGAAATGTGATGTTTATCTATTCACATCGTTTTGAATTAATCATGCATTTGTCTTGTACGTAGCTTCAAGATTTCAATGATGTGGGGATTCACTCTTTTACTCTTTTACTTGTTTCTGTCATTTGACTGCGGCCATGCTAGACCTGAGGACTTATATATCTTAAGTCTAGTACGTATTCTATCGGTCTCTTTTGTTGAACTGCTAAGTTATGGGGACGTATGCACGCCGCCATTTGTCAAGTGGTGATGGGGGTGGGGAGGATAAACACAGACACACACACACACACATATATATATATATATATATATATATATATGTGTGTGTGTGGAAGGTGTGTGTGG
>NC_069001.1:32851975-32865458 GCF_001194135.2 Octopus bimaculoides
GGGGAGGGGGACAGTCGATTAGATCGACACCAGTACACAACTGGTACTTAGTTTATCAACCCCGAAAGGATGAAAGGCAAAGTCAACCTTGGTGGAATTTGAACTCAGAACGAAAAGACAGACGCAATATTGCTAAGCATTTTGCCTGGTGTGCTAACATTTCTTAATTCTTTATTGCCCACAAGGGTTAAACATAGAGGGGACAAACGAGGACAGAGAAAGGGATTAAGTCGATTACATCGACCACAGTGCGTAACTGGTACTTAATTTATCGACCCTGAAAGGATGAAAGGCAAAGTCGACCTTGGCGGAATTTGAACTCAGAATGTAACTAACTAATAAAAGGTAACAGACAGAACTATAGTTATTCTTGAACCCCAGGGAATCCCTAGTGAGCGTACCTATAATCAAAGCCTTTCCACACAGCCATACCAACGCATAAACGATTTAAAAACTTTTTATCAGATAGTTTTCCTGCTTTCTTTGATAACCAGTAAACAATTGCTGACGAGAGGTAAATTCCAATTGAATCAGACATTCTTTTAGCTTATGTCATTTAGTGAAAATCGTTGGGTTTTACCTGAATAGTCAACAATTTTCCGGTGTGGACAGCACATCAGGAAATGGGGAGAACAGGTTTTGGGAGGGGATGCTTTTTTTTATATTAAAAAAAATTTTGTTTTTACTTTCTTTTGTTCTTCACTCCTCTCTTAACTCAATCATGTGACCGTTACATAAATTTCATATATCCGTATTTGATGACATAAAAGGCACAAAGGCTCATTGGACACACCCCAGTTTTTTTCAGCACTGCATATTCAGAGAAAAAATGTTTTTAGTGCTTGTACTAAAGCATGTAATATTTAAGGTCATCCTGCAGTAGTTCTCAAAGCATTACAAAAATACCTCAGCTACAACAGAGAACATTACTGTATATAAAAAGTAAGCATTTCGTCTGCCTTTACATTCTGAGTTTAAATTCTAATGAGACTGACTTTGTCTTTCATCCTTTCGAGGTTGACGAAATAAGTACCAGTCATGCATTGGGGTTGATGTAGTTGACTAACCTCTCTCCCAAAATTTCAGGCCTCTTATTGTGTTTTTTTAACCCACTGCCATGAAAATGTTGTAATAATTTGCTTTATATAAATTTTCCTCGTAAATTTTTGATTTTTACCTCGATTTTCCCCAAGTTTATGGTACTTAACCCTTTTGATACCAGCCTGCCTAGGACTGCCCCAGGTTCCATGACCTAAACTTGCTATTTTAAGGTGATCTAAGTTATAATCTTCAATCAAAATTTTATGCTAATTTGTTCCAGACCCCAGCTTAATAATGAGAAAGTTGTTTTACTAAATACTTCATTATTTAAAAATTTAATTGAAGCAAAAGCAGCATATGTTGACAAAAATATGGTAACAAAAGGGTTAATTTACACAGAGATACTGTGTTTTGAGTTCAAATACCTTTGATCAGGAATTTTATCTTCCATCCCACCAGGGTTGAAAAATTAAGTAGCTATACTTGAGCCAATGAGTGAACCTTCATGCAGATACTTGACTTGCTAGTAATAATAGCTAAAGCTCCCTCAAATTGCACCTATTATCCCACAAAGTGACAGACACATTGGATAACATCATGCTTGCAATATGTCTGGATAAAAGGCGGCCAACTTTGTCTTTCATCCTTTTGATAAAATAAGTACCAGTTGAGCACTGGGGTCGATGTAATCGACTCCCCCCACCCCTCAAAGTTGCTGGCCTTGTGCCAGAATTTTATAAGAAAATTAAGAGAAAAGGCTGAGAAATTTATTTTAAGATATAGAAAAGTAACTTATGGAAGTCATTAACTGAAATTATCCTGATATGAATAATTCTTTGGAACTGAATTTAATCTGTGGTTTTCTGTTTGTGACCTACTGTTACCAACACGATATTGAAGTACTGGGAAGTATTTATGTGTGTGTGTGTGTATATGTATATATATACACACACACACACACACACACACACACACTAATAAGTATTCATGTGTATGCAATATGTATTAATGCATATACACAATAATGTGTGTTTATTTGTATACACTAAGAAATATTTATGTGTATATACTTGTATGTATTTGTATGTATTCAGCAAGATGTATTTATGTGTATATACTTGCATTCATTAATGTGTATACACTAATATATATATTTATGTGTATACATTAACATGTATTTATGTGTATATGCTAATATATATACTTATGTGTATAAAATAGGATGTATTTATATGTATACATTAACATGTATTTATGTGTATACACTAATATATATATATATTTATGTGTATAAAATAAGATGTATTTATGTGGAAACATTGACATGTATTTATGTGTATATATTTGCATTTATTTATGTGTATACATTAGTATGTATCTATATATCATGATTTTTTTTTTATGGGGATATAGTTTCAGCATTCCTGTAAAATATTTTTGGGTCCTAACCCTTAATTAAAAACATTTGGGATTGACAGCCAAAGAACCCCAGTATCAACTGAGTTTGGTTTCATTCAGTTTTGATAAATTCAGGATCATGTATTCTCACTAACTAGATTTTATAATATATCTGGAAATAATCGTTTTTTTTTTTTTTTTTTACTGCTTTCATGGATTCCCATGACACTCTGTCATCATCCAATTACGAATTATTATGAATATGAATTGGGAATTTGAGTCATAGTGACTCTTTCATTAGCTGATTACACAACCATGGACGCCACCCCTGTGGAGTTGCAGTTACTCTCTTGATAGAGTTTGGGGATCCTGACGATTGATCTTCTAGGATTCCTTCACCCAGCATCGATATAAAAAGAAAAAATACTACTACTACTACTACTACTACTACTACTGCTGCTGCTGCTGCTGCTACTACTACTACTACTACTACTACTACTACTACTACTACTACTACTACTACTACTACTACTACTAATAATAATAATAATAATAATTGTTGTAGACTAATTGATTTAAGTAATCCCACTGGTAAAAATATATCTGTAAAGGAATTTGGCAAATTAGGTAAATATAAAGACCTGGAAATTGAAGTACAAAAGATGTGGCATCTTAAAGCAAAAATTGTTCCTGTTATTGTAGGTGCTGTAGGTATGATAAAAAATGTGATGTCAGAAATATCTAGACAACATCCCAGGAGAACCATGTCTCAGAGAAATCCAAAAGACTGTGCTGACAAGTACTGCCACATCTTTAGAAAAACCCTATCAACTTAAATGTTTGTGTTGTGTTACATGGAGTTATTTTGCTACTGCCCTGGCTACTTCACCTCCCCAAGCTTTCAGTTATTCTGTAACATCCTTCATTTGCCCTAGGGTGCTGGGTGTGTCTTGACAAGTGAATTCAACAAACATGCATATTAAAAGTAAATAACAACAACAACAATAATAATAATAATCCTTTCTACTATTGGCACAAGGCCTGAAATTTGTGGGGAGAGGGTAACTTGATCACATCGACCCCAGTGTTTCACTTGTACTTAATTTATTGACCTCGAAAGGATGAAAAGCAAAGTCGAACTTGGTGGAATTTGAACTTAAAGCATAAAGATGGATGAAATGCTGCTAAACATTTTGCCTGGTATGCTAATGATTCTGCCTGCTTGCCACCTTTAATAATAATAATAATAATAATAATAATAATAATAATAATAATAATAATCCTTTCTGTTATATGCACAAGGCCTGAAATTTTGGGGGTTTGGTATAGTTGATTACATTGGCCCCAGTGCTCAGTTGGTACTTATTCTGTAGACCTTGAAAGAATGGAAGCAAGTTGACTTTGGTAGAATTTGAACTTGGAACATGAAGCCAGAGAAAATAGCAAACACTTTCCATCTATGAAATTGCCTCACAAGACATTGGTTGGCCTGGAGGTACAATAGTAGAAGACACACCTGTCCAAGGTGCTGTACAGTAGGAATGAACCCAAAACCATGTGGTTTCAAAGCGAGCTTCGTAACCACCACACAGCTGTTAAAATCATTTTGTAGCATCTAAGTCTTTCAACAAGACGTTCAAACTGAATGAAATAATCACTCACTGCTGTCTCCCATGGACTTTGATATTGTTCAAATGCCACAAATGATTTATATGCAATAAATATTAATTAGTTTAGATCTAATCTCTACCATCAGCATTTAAGATGGTAATCCATTTTGCAGTACAGCCTCTGTGTCTTTTTTTAGAGCACAATTGGGGAGCTGTCTTTATGAGTTATAAGCTGATCAATAATTTCCAAGTTTGCTCTTCTTTCCTTGAGGGTTCCTCATTTTCAGGTTTTAGCTGAGGTAGCACAAGTAATTTCAAATCCATTTCGTATTTATTAATCATTGTTCTGCTACCAACGTTGAGCAAAAACCAACAACACTTGCAAACATAGGAAAAGCAACATATTATATTTGATCATATACTAGATGTGCCCTGAGGGTGGGAAGCTGGCAGAATTGTTAGCATATCAGGTTAAATGCTTAGCAGTATTTTGGCTGTCTTTACATTCTGAGTTCAAATTCTGCTGGGTTTTACTTTGTTTTTCATCCTTTTGGGGTTGCTAAAATAAGTACCAGTTGTGTACTGGGGTTAATTTAATATCTCATTTGTGCATGCTACTACTTCTGGCACTCTGTTGGCTACGGCAATGAGGGTTCCAGTTGATCTGATTAATGGAACAACCTGATCATGAGATTAACGTGCAACTGACTGAGCACTTCACTGATATGTGTACCTTTAACGTAGTCCTCAGAGAGTTTCAATGTGATTCACAGAATGTGGACAAGGCTGGCCCTTAGAATTATAAGTACAACTCATATTTGTCAGCAGAGTGAACTGGAACAATGTGAAATAAAGTGCCAGAAATTGAACTCACGACCTTACGACTGTGAGCCTAACCATTAAGCCACATACCTTCACATGCCATGGTTACAGATGATAGCAGTAGTTTGCTAACTGAACTGGTTGGTTCTGGTCATTGACAATTTGTTGTCTGTTTAGCTGCTCAGCATCTAGTGATATTCACCATTGATTCAATAAGATTCGTTTGCTGAAATAGTTCACATCCACCATACTGTATCCCAAGATTTCAATGTGCCCTGCTTTGAGCAGTTACTTTCTGTTTAACCCATAGCTGGGATCCTGATAGGTGCTTCTACTTCGGGACAGAGCAGACCTGGAAACAATAGGAGCTAAGAGGAAGTTCAATACACTACAATCCCTGGAACTATGGAGCCAGGGCTCTGTTACTGGATGCAGTTTAAAGGCATGGCTGCATGGTAACTAGCATGCTTCCCAACCACATGGTTCTGGGTTCAGTCCCACTTTGTGGCACCTTGGACAAGTGTCTTCTGTTATAGCCTCAGGCTAACCAAAGCCTTGTGAGTGGGTTTAGTAGACAGAAACTGAAAGAAGCTCATCATATATGTGCATGTATATATGTGTGTCTATGTTTGTGTGTCTTTGTGTCTGTGTTTGTTCTCCACCATTGCTTGACAACTGGTGTTGGTGTGTTTATGTATATATCCATATACTGGATGTGCCCCGAGGGTGGCGAGCTGGCAGAATCGTTAGCATGCCAGGTTAAATGCTTAGCAGTATTTTGCCTGTCTTTACATTCTGAGTTCCAATTCTGCTGAGTTTAACTTTGTTTTTCATCCTTTTGGGTATCTTAGTGGTTTGGCAAAAGAGGCCAATAGAATAAGTATCATGCTTAAAATATATAAAAAAAAAATGTATAGGGGTCGATTCCTTTGACTAAAAATTCTTCAAGGTGATGTCCCAGCATGGTTGCAGTCTAATGATTGAAACAAAAAAAAAAAAAAAAAGATAAAAGATATGAAACCTAAAAACACAAAGCTCTTAAATGCTGCAACATTACATGAGTTTGCTCTGTGGCATTGTTAGTCAAGCAACTAAGACGAACAAGTGAAATATTCTCAGCTGATACATGGCCATAATATGTCAATTTATTTTTTTGTTCTAATGTTGAAAAATGTGACTATATTAATTTAACTCTGTTGATACCAGCCCACCTGAGACTGTCAGTGGTTCTATGATACAAACTTGCTATTTTAAACTGATCTCAATTATAATTGTTCATTAAAATTTCATGTTAATTTATGTTTGAAACACCAGCTTAATTAAGACAAATTTATTTTACTACATTCTTAATTATTTTCAAGCTTAATTGAAACAAAAGCAGCGCATTTCAACAAGAATACGGGAAACAAAAATTTAAAAATTTATTTCTGTGATAGTTTTGTTTCACAGTGATACAGTAAAAACAGAAACTGCACACAATAAACTATTTCTTACTTGCTTAAAAATCCTGATTTAATATTAAACTCAGATAATTAGCATCATGGAGTCTGTTTTATATTAGTTTTAAACTGATTTGTTTAACTGAGAAAGGCAATAATAATAATAATAATAAAAGCTCAATTATTGTGTGACCAGTTTAATACATCGACATAGAAAATGGAATGACACATCTGTTAATTAGCATCTAATAAAAATGAAGTTTGTTCATTTACCATTGCTGTTTATTTTAATTATTGCAATGTGTTTAATCTTAACATATATTGGATCTCAAATATATACCAAATATTGGATTAACCTTTTAAACACCCAGTTGTTCATACAAGTTAAATGAATAATAGTTACTATAGTAAGAGAACAAGTGCAAGATCATTGAATTAGAAAAAGCATAACTTGCAAGAATTTAGAATATATTAGATCTTGCAATTATTTTAGAGTACACTTTAAACAATGAGATATTCATAAAGGTTTGAGCATTTATTATGAAATATATTGGTTTCAAATTTTGGTACAAGGCCAGCAATTTTGAGGGAGCGAGGTAAGACAATTACATCAACCCCAGTATTCAGCTGGTACTTACTTTATTGACTCCCCAAAAAATGAAAGGCAAAGTTGACCTCAATGGAATTTGAACTCAGAATGTAAAGATGAACAAAACGCCACTAAGCATTCTGCCCAGATTTCTAATGATTCTGCCAGCTTACTGCCTCATTTGATATGAAATATATTTGAGTTTGGAAGTATTTTGAGGGTTCACTTTCACCCTTCCATGTTTAAACTGGTTGTATCCAGCCCAAATGTTCAACCTGTTTTATGCTCAAATCTGCCAGACCCTACCCTACAATGTCATTCTAAAAATAAACAATTACATCATTGAAATCACAAAGCTATGAGGTAATGCATGTTTAATTCAAAACAATGTGAATAAATATGCATTAGATTTGATAGAGTTATCTGAATGCTAAAGAGTTAAACATCCAATCAGTCATGAAAGTTCAAGCATTTAATATAAATATACTGGTTCTTGGAAGTATTTTAGGGTACCCCTTAAACACATAGCTATTCATAAAAGTTTAAGTATTTAATATAAAATGTATTTGAGCTTGGCAGTGTTTCAGAATTTTCCTGAAACAGCCTGTCATTCATAAGAGTTCAAAGTAGTACTATAGTGCTATAATAGTAATATAGCATTTAGTATTGGGGCCCTGCAAAAGTTGGGAGGACCCTGAAATATTGGGAAGACCCTGAAAATATGGGTCCCAAAAGACATGATTAAACTGGTGCTATGTATAGTAGATATTTGGAATTGAAACTATCAGTAAATGGAGGTTTTGATAAATATTTAGAGTATTACCTAGTTTTAACCTATCTCTGTCAAAGAATCAAATATTTATTGCCCAGAAATTTGGCTGGTTGCTAAACATTAACATTTTTATGTATTTCTCTTTCTTTTAGTGCTTTGTTTTTCCATTAGTTGTTCATCTTTCATTTTTCTAGCCCTTCATCTTCTAGTTCTGCTTCACAGGTTACTAGACTTTTGCAATAATTTCACAGAAAGCTTTTTTTTTTTTCTACCTACAGATAGGTAAAGGGAAATTTGTATAGAAAGTGTATTTTTCCCCAAAGATACAGTACTTTAGTGGAGTTGGACTTCAGAAGCATCAACTAGTAGTCTTGTATCTTTAGAGGCCATTCAGATATTTGTGTCTACATTTGACTCTTTGATTCCATAAACTTGTCTGCTGCAATGATAGCAGCAGCCGCAGCAACAACAGCAACAACAAAACAAACAGTGTGATATCCACTAGAATTTTGCTTGTTGTGAAACCATATGTAAACTGGTAAAAAAAAAAAAAAATATAAATCCTTTAAAAAAAGCGACTGTGTGTAAATCCATTAAAATGTGTGTGTGTGTGTGTGTGTGTGTGTGTGTGCGTGCGTGCGTGCGTGTGTGTATGTATAAAATAATAATAAACAGAAAACAGGTGTGGTATTCAATGCTTTATTAGACATAGACGTGTTTCAGCAGAATGCCGAAATAATTACATAACAGTTATAGAAACATTATGCAGTCATGCACTTCACCTCATTAGTGTCCTGCATGAGGTTGATGCCCCACATTGTACTACATTGCATACTGGAGTGGGTTATGGGACCAACTACTGAGCCCATTTGGTTGCGTGTTGCACTTTACTGTGTACCTCTTTTTATATCTTTTATGCTTGAAAGCAATTGTATTGATTCTAGTGGTGAATGCTGGACTACACACCACTACACACATACACATACTTACACATGTATCTATCTCTCTCTCTCTCTCTCTCTCTCTATATATATATATATATATATATATATATGATGTTTGGCTCTAATACATTTTCTATCTACCAAATTTCTCTGACAATTATTAAATAACATGAGGTGATGGAAGGAATGGGAGGAGACCCTTGCCCAAGGTGGTAGCTGTGCAGTAGGGTCAAACCGAGAACTATGTGAGAAGTAAACTTCTTAACATGATGTCTGTGTCTCCATCAACATGGTTTACAGTGTTTTTAGATTTGTACAGCAACCATTGTTAAGTGCAGCAAAAACAATTATGGATTTTAAAAATCTGCAAGAAAAAAAATACAAACAAAGAAAACAAAAACAGAACAGAAATAATTGCAATTTTAATAAATTTCATTTATGAAAGAGAAGAAAAAAAATTATCTCATTTTTAGAAGTCTGCTTTCTTTATACATGAGAATAATGTGTGTGTGTGTGTGTATATATATATATATATATGAAATATATATATGAGAATAATGTGTGAAAAAAGATATATGTATATATATGTATTTTTTTCATATATTATTCTCAATTCTGTCTTATTTATTCGACAATATTTTAATTTTTGTTTTTTTTTTCTGACTTTTCATCTAATTTTCTGGTGTCTGTTGATTATTTTCAAAATTACTCTCCTAAAATATATTACTGTTATTATTATTATTATTATTATTATTATCATGTAAGGTGGTGAGCTGGAAGAATTGTTAGCACACTTGACAAAACGCTTGGTGGCATTTCATTCACATTATGTTCTGAGTTCAAACTCTACTGAAGTCAACACTGTCTTTCATCCTTTTGGGGTCAATAACATAAGTACCAGTCAAGTACTGGAACCCAATGTGTTCTGACTAGCCTTGTGCCTATAGCAGAACATCCTCCCAAATTTCAGGCCTTGTGCCTATAGTAGAAAGGATTATTATTATTATTATTATTATTATTGTTGTTATCTCCAATATCGGAAGCAGATAGTCAGGACATGTTGTTCAAATACAAAATGATTACATTCTGAAAATTCTTTTGTATGACCAACAAACAGAGGGGTTCCACAGTAAAGGAAGACTCCCTTTATAAGGACAAGTTGAAACATTCTCTAAAATACAGCTTAATGTAACCCCTTGGGAAAGTTATTGCCTTGATCAATCAAAGTGGTGTAAAATGTGTCATGATGCATCTAAGCAATTTGAGTTCAAGGAGCTGAACAATAAAATAACTTTATGCTACAATCAACAGACACTGTTGTCCAATCCCAGGTAAAATCAAAATCGTCATCGTCTCCATTGTGACTTCAAAAGCAAAATCCATACCTGGACTTGAATTATATTCACACAACCATTGTAAAAAGATGCAGCATCTTTTATGTTTAATCCTTTTTTAATTCTTTTTTTCAAGCACTTATGTCAAAATTGACAAGAGTGACCCATTTATTATTGCTTGGGCAATGAACTGGCAGAATTATCAGAACATTGTAATAAAAATGCTCTGTGGTCTGTTTTCTGGCTCATTGCATTGTTTGATTTCAAATTCTGCCAAGGTCAACTTTGCTTTCATCCCTTTCATCTGTGTGTGTGTATATGTGTTTCTATGACAAAATTGACTGGAGTCTACTGTCATTGTCATATATCCATGAGCCAATATGAGACCCTGTATATAGTAGCTCAGCCTGCTAGAAATAGTGACCAAATCTCCTTCAAATCATACCTAACCATTAAAGAGAAACAAAAACAAAGAAGATATTGAATAATGCAATCTGGGGTACCCAGTGCTTGAGAAAAAAACGTCTCAATGGTCACAGCAGTGAATGGTCTTTGATCATTCAAGGTTGACTCAAATGACACAGTCTATAGTTGGGTACATCAATGTCTTGTTAAGCTTGATTTATGTATTGATCAGAATTGTTAAATCATCATCATCATCATCATCATCGTCATCATCATCATCATCATCATCACTTCTATTTATGTAAGGTACAAGTGTGGCTATGTAGTTAAGAAACTTGTTTGTCAATCATGAAGTCTCAGGTTCATTCTCACTGTAAGGCACCTTGGGCAAGTGTCTTCTATTAGTCCGGGGCCAACCAAAGCCTTGTGAGTAGATTTGGGAGACAGAAACTAAAAGAAGTCCATTGTGGATGTGTGTACATGCATGCACATCAGCACACACACATGCATACGCACACACACACACACACACACACATGATGATGATGATGATAGTTCAAAGAACAAAAGATCAAAGAAAAAAACCAAACTCCATTAGACAAATGTCTTCTGTGTGTCTAAGTGGTATTACACCTACTTTAAACCCCCTGTTATAGGTAAAATAAGGACCAGAAATATACTATTATCTTACCTTTTTATCTTTTACTTGTTTCAGCCATTGGACTGTAGCCATGCTGGGGCACTGGCTTGATGGGTTTTAGTCAAACAGATTGACCCCCAGGACTTATTTATTTCTGTCTGTCTCTGATTCTTTCTTTGTTTTATACACATACAGCCATACATGACCAGCTTCCACACAATTTCCACGTACCAAATTCACTCACATGGCATTGGTTGGCCCGAGGCTATTAGTAGAAGACATGGCCAAGGTTCTGTACTCTGGGATTGAACCTGAAACCATGTGGTTGCAAACTGAACTTCTTAACAACCTAGCCATGTTCTACATTTGTAGTCTCAACCACACAGCTGTGCCTGATTCAATGTGGTTTTTCTTTTGTTTTTGACAAAGTTCACAGAGAATTTTTTTTTTTTTTCCTAGAGATAGGTGGTTATTGATCAGCCAATATGGAAGTTAACGATCAAAAGACTTGCTCTGTGTGTAATGATGAAAGAATACCTGAAACAACAAAGTGTTCTAATCAGTCCTCCCGTGGGGGAGGGAATGGGGAGCTGAAGGTAGACATTAACATTAAATTACAACACTTGATAGACTTTCTAGGTTCATTGATTTATCGGCCAACGTGAGATGTCATAGTTTATAATGTATGATTGATCTGATGTTTTGTCCTTTGCTCGTTTGATTTTGTTGATAATTCACTAAAGTCTTTATGTAAAAGTAAGCTTGTCCACAATATCAATTATTGTGTCTGATGGTGTTTAAAATACACTATTCTTTTTTCCCTAAAATATAAAAAAAAGACCCACCCTAGGTCCGATATGTGAAGTTGGGCCTCTTGCAAGCTTTAATGTACTAAAACCGTTTTTTTTCTTCTTGAATATGCCTGCTGGTGCTGCTGCCATGTAAAAAGCACCTGCACCAGTGCCACGAAATAAACACCTATGCTGGTGCCATGTAACAAGCATCTGTACTGGTGCCACTTAAAAAGCATTTGTGCCAGTGCCATGTGAGAAACACCTGTGTTGGTGCCATCTAAAAGCACCTGTGCCTGTTTCACATAAAATGCACTTGTACCGGTGTCATAGAAAAAGCACCCAGTACCCTCTGTAAAATGGTTGGTGTTAGGAAGGGCATCCAACTGCAGAAACCATGCCAAAAACAAGCAACTGGAGCCTGGTGCAGTGTGCAACTTTGCCAGCTCTGGTCAAACTGTCCAACCTATGCCAGCATGGAAAACAGATGTTAAATGATGATGATGATGATGATGTGCTGCTGAAATTAGGTTGCTTCTTATATGCTCATGCATCTTGTATGCTATCAAATACAGCGTGAAAATTCAGGACGGATCTGACCTGTACAAAGACCATATTCACTGCTGTTTATCATTGAGAAAGTTTCTCAGTTTAGGTAAAATGGGTTTAAAAAACACCAACAGTCATTCCAAAGCACTCCCCTGGCAGAAGCGGTGAATGCATTTCTAGCTTCTTTGCTATCATCTGCACCTTGTACAGCAAGAGAGACAACCATGAAATGACATTCAGAATATTGTTTTCTGCAATCTGACAACATGATTTGATTTGAGACTGAAATGAAGTCACTCAGATGAGATAGAAAATATATTGTTATTAAAAAAAGACCTTTTAATTTATATTAGGAGTCTGTGTAATAACTAGCTTGCTGTATAACCTGCTTACAGTGTTTGCCTTTCTCTTTTAGTAAATACTAGCAAGCTCACTGGCAAAATATTTATAGAGTTGATTTGCTTGTTGCATGGACATGACTAATGATAATTAATCAACAAACTTGATTAACTTTCTCGAATATCTAAAATGAAACTTTAACTTCATTCCATAGTTATTTCGAAAACAAGCATAAAATATATAACCATGCAACCAAGCCCCAACCCTCCAAAAACACTGGCCTTTGGCCTAAATTTGAAACCATTGTTGTTACTGTTATCTTAATAAAATTTATTACGATATTATTATGGCTGGCACAGTTGGTAATGTACTGAGCAGTGATTAATTTTGCTGATTAACGACCAAGTTCAAATCCTGTCAGTGAGTTTCAACAATGTTTCCTTTTTTTCCCACCATTGGTCTGCAGCAGATCATCATCATCATCATCTAGCATCTGCATGGATTAGACGGTTTGACTGGAACTGGTAAGCCGGAGAGCTGCACCAGGCTCCAGTCTGATTTGGCATGGTTTCTATGGCTACATGCCCTTCACAATGCCAACCAATCCAAGAGTGTAATGGGTGCTTTTTACATGTTACCAGCATGGGTGTCATTTACATCACACTGGCAATGGCCAGGCTACAGTTGCTCCAACGTATCATCTATATGTGTGTGTGTGTGTGTGTGTGTGTGTGTGTACAATTATCATGGCTAACGAATAATTGTTACATATTATATTTACAGATAAATTCCTATATTTACATAATATCG
>NC_069001.1:32865485-32870691 GCF_001194135.2 Octopus bimaculoides
TATATATATATATATATATATATATATATGTACGATGGGCTTCTTTCAGTTTCCGTCTGCCAAATCCTCTCACATGGTTTTGGTCAGCCTGAGGCTGTAGTAGAAGACACTTGTCTGAGGTGCCACACAGTGGGACTGAACTAGGGACTATGTGGTTGGGATGCAAGCCTCTTACCACACAGCCACTTCTTGCGTGTCCCTGCTGTCCTGAAACCGACTGTTTTTTTGTATGTCTTTTTGTTTGTCTTGTAACAAAAATGCCAGTCACTTGAATTGTGTTGTGTGTGGGAATCTTCAAACAAAGAACTGTAACATTGTTTCTTCTGTTGACTAAGACGAATCCACTTTTCTTTTCTTTTCTTTCTTGCCTGCTTTCTGTTTGTAAATCTAAGATATATATATTTTTTTAACTTGGTTCTTTCATGAGCAGGAGAAGAATAAAAAAACGAAAAGCAAATAAAAAGAGCATAATTTAGAGAAATAGTAATACAGGGATCTATTGACTGATATCTTAATGTGTGAAGTGGATTATTTTATTTCCTGCTTTAGTATTAAATAAATAATCTTGTATTGTATTTTAACTTTAACCATGTATGAACCAATATGTTAGCCTCAGCTATCTCTCTCTCTCTCTCTCTGTTAGCTATGTCTCTCTCTCTTAGGTATGTCTCTCTCTTAGCTATGTCTCTCTCTTAGCTGTGTCTCTCTCTTAGCTATGTTTCTCTCTTAGCTATGTCTCTCTCTCTCTCTCTCTCTCTCTGTTAGCTATGTCTCTCTCTGTTAGCTATGTCTCTCTCTCTTAGCTATGTCTCTCTCTTATCTGTGTCTCTCTCTTAGCTATGTTTCTCTCTTAGCTATGTCTCTCTCTCTCTCTCTCTCAGTTATGTCGCTTCCTCTCAGCTCCGTGTATCTCTCTCTCTCTCTCAGCTATGTCTCTTTCTGTCTCCCTGTTATGCCTCTCTCTGTATCTTTCTCTCTCTCTCTGTATCTCTCTCTCTCTGTATCTCTCTCTCTCGCAGCTCTCCCCCTCTCTCACAGCTCTCTCTCTCCCCCATTAATGCTGTCAAATTCAATTTACTTGGTCAGTGAAATGAGAGAAGCTGTAATTTTATATTGTCTCCCGTCTCTTGCCACCAGAATCTGTTCAACAACATAGACTTAGCTTTTTTTAAAGATGCTTCTTCTTTATCATTATTAGTTGGATAATGATGAAACTTTTACAGTTATATCTATGTGTGTGTTTGTGTATACACGCACATATATATAGTGTGTATGTGTGTGTTTGTGTGTGTGTATATATATATGTGTGTATATAAGTGTGTGTATATATGTGTGTGTATATATGTGTGTATATATATATGTGTGTGTATATATATATGTGTGTGTGTATATATATATGTGTGTACATTTGTATGTTTTAGTTGACTGTTGTATGTTGCTACAAAAACATACACAAATAGGTTACAGTAATTATTGAAGGACGAAGAAAAAAAATAATGTGGAAGAGAAATGGTTTTTGCACAGAAAACCTAGACATTTAGATAATCAAAAAGACAATGCCTTTTTTTTTTAGCTTAAGCTTCACCCCCCCCCCTGCAGCATCCCCTTCATTAAGCAAATAAATGAATTGCACAAATTGGTAGAGGCATCATTATGTGGATAACAAGTTTGCTTTGTGACCATGTGATTTCAGATTCAGTTCTGCATGGCACCTTGAGCAAGTTTCTTTTTTCTACTGTAGTCTTGGCTCAACTAGTGCCAGTTGAATTGGCTGATGGACACTACAGAAGCCCATCATGTGCACACATGTGTGTGATGTGTGTGTGTGTACTAGGTTTCTTTCTCTGACATTTTATATAGCTCAACTCATACAAGTGAATATGTGAGAAACAAAATAGTAATTTTGAAAGACGAATTCAAGCACCTTTCAAGCATTTGGCCTCACAGAGGCAATGGCAAATGACTGAGGCCTTTCACAATATGCTGTACTTGAGAAGACCCACCAAGGCAAGTAAAATCATAGTCATGGCTGATGCTGGTGTCACGTAACTAGCACCTCTACCAGTGGCACATAAAAAACACCCAGTACACTCTCTGAGTGGTTGGTGTTGGGAAGGGCATCCAGTTGTAGAAAGCATGCCAAATCAGACTGGAGTCTTGTGCAGCCCCTCAGCTTACCAGCCTTGGTCAAACCATCCAATCCATACCAGCTTGGACAACAGACATTAAATAATGATGATAATGATGATGATGATGATGAATCTATGAAATTAGTTTTTAAACATTGGATGGCTATGGGTTCCACCAGGATAAAATGGTAAACAAAGGGGTCCATAGGTTAGAAATGGTTAAGAACTACTGTTCTAAATGCTTTCTTATAAAAACCTCACATAACTTACATAATTATCAGTTTTTTAGATAGTCATCTGCTATTGCGAACAATTCTATTTCTGTTGAACAAGTCCTGTTTCAAAATATTAACCTGTATATTATTAAATATTAATATTGACTGATATTTCTTATCTTTCCTCTTGTTATCTCGTCTAATTTAAGTAAGTAATTCATATTGTTCACATAAATGTTGTTGTTGTTCACAAGAAGGTTATATTAACGAGTGAATATTCATATTTATTTATTTATGAATATATTTTCACTTTCCAAACCTGTGTTAAATGCCTGGGATATAATCTTCCCTCGGTGCAGATATTAATTTAGTTTTTTAGTATTTAAACTGGCCATTAGCTGACCCGAATATTCTTCCTGTTTTCTGTTCAAACTGGCCAGGGCTGATCTCTTACACCTACCCTACAATGCCATTCTAAAAGTAAACATTCATCATCATCATTTAACGCCTGCCTTCCATGCTGGCATGGGTTGGATGGCTTGACAAGAGTTGGCCAGGTATGAGCCTGCATCAGAATTCTGTGTCTGTTTTGGCATAGTTTTTACAACAAAGGGGTTCATAAGTAGGAAAATGGTTGAGAACCACTGTCTTAGATAAATGAAAGGCGTAATTAATCTCTGGGAAAAGAATGCAAAGCTCAGCACAAGTTGTTATTTACAAAACCAGATATTGCCATCACTTATTACCTGGTCTAACAACTGTGTGTATAAACTTATTTAATCCTGTCTATCTACATCTCCCTGTTGTAATTGAAGTTAATAAATTGTGTTCTGTTTCTACTGACGTGGAAATATTGTCTATAAGCAACTGGTTGCAAATTTCCTTCCAGGCATTGGAATATTTTGCAGTTTCTATCCAACAGCTCTGCTTCAGTATTCTTCAATTAGTATGGACTTATTAGAAGGCCCTGTTTTTTTAATTAATTAATTTGTTTAATAATTATCAATTCTAGTTTGACTATTTTTATTTCGTTTTTCTTGCAGTTTGGTTACAAGCATCTTAATGCTGTGTAGTTCCTTACCCGTTTCAACATTTTAGTACTGTCCAAACTTGTTTCAGCAAGGAAGCAATTAAGGTTATTTTTAATGAAATGTAATAATTAGATCATTTCATTTCCATTCATTAGGCGGATTTGGGGACGGGGCAATGCAGTGGGATGAAGAAAAACAAAAGAAACATTATTTCTAACTGGAATGTTTTGTTGTGTTTCTCTTAATTTGGGTGATTGATCGTTTCTATTGTTGCTTCATTGAAATTATCAGTTGTGTTGAAAATAGAGTGATGCTGATTACAAACTTTAATTTAGTTCTTTAAAGTGCCCAATTACGAATCCAAAAATAGGAGGTTCAAGCATTGCTTAAGCCTTTTGACACCAATCCACTCAAAACTACTCTTCGTTCTTTGATTTTAAGTGCCTATTTTAAAGTTAAGCTTTCCATCAGCATTTCATGTTGAATTATGTTCCAAGCACAAGCTTAATATGGACAGTTATTTTATTGGGCATAGCTGTGTGGTAAGAAGCTTGCTTTCCAATTACATGGTTCCAGGTTCAGTTCCACTGGATGGCTTCTTGGGCAAGTGTCTCTTACTATAGCCTCAGGCTGGCCAAAGCCTTGTGAGTGGATTTGGTAGATGGAAACTGAAAGAAGCCTAAATGCCTGTCGTGTGTATGTTTGTGTGTGTATATATATATATATATATATATATATACATATATATATTTTATAAGCTTAAAGCTTATAAGCAAGCAATCACCATGTATTGACTAAAGAAAATAGTCTAACATTGGGGCATATAAGCCCTTGATGGAAAAGTGTAGGGTCTCCATCAAGGGCTTATATAAGCTTCAAGCTTATAAAATATATATATCCCATCCCTGCTTGACAAGTGGTGTCGGTGTGTTTACATCCCTGTAACCTAGCAGTTTGCCAAAAGAGACTGATAGAATAAGTACTAAGCTTAAAAAGAAAATGCGTTTTTAGTTGATTCATTTGACTTAGAATTCTTCAGGGTGGTACCCCAGCGTGGCTGCAGTCCAACGACTGATACAAAGAAATGAAATTTTTTTCCAAAGTCAGTTAAAGCAAAGAGAGTGTATTTCAATAGAAATGAAAAGGTTAATTAAAAGATTTTGCATTATGCCTCTATGTGAGAGATTATGAGTCTTGCCTCTGTTCGTTAGAAGTGTCTTGAGGCAATCGTTAAGTTTATCCCTTGCCTTCGCTGTGTTACTGAGTAAGTGTTGGAAGTTCGTGGAGCTGTTTACTTTGTTGACGAGTAAAGGATTTTGTCTCTGTTGCCCTAAGACGACTAGATTTGAAGCATGCGTAAGAAAAAGTTTGATGATGTGTGATAAAGTAAGATATGTAGATGTAGACGAATGAATGTGTGTGAAGATTAGAGAGAAATTAGTTTTTGTTGGATGTGGTGTGATACTAACTTATGTGTGAAAAGTGGAACGCATCAAGAAGAAAAAAGTCAGTGGTTGTACATTATTAAACATGATAACCAGATATGTGTTTGTGTGTATGTATGTGTCTATATGCGTTTGTGTGTGTGTCGGTATGTGTTTGTGTATGTGTATATGTGTGTGTGTATGTGTGTGTATATATATGTGTATGTATGCATGTTTGTGTGTGTGTATATATATATATATGTAATGTATATGTGTGGGTATACATGTGTATATATGTGTGTATGTGTATGTATGTATATATCTGTGTGTGTGTGTAGATTTTTATGGCAGGAAATATGATTGCACTGTATTAATGGCTGTGTGATGGGGATGGTTAATGAGTGCTG
>NC_069001.1:32871173-32872251 GCF_001194135.2 Octopus bimaculoides
CAAGAAATTAGCAATTTTTTCTTTTACTTTCTATTCTTTTACTTTCGGGTTAAAGAGACTTTCTAGGGGCAGGCATGGTTATGTGGCAAGATATTTGCTTCCCAATCAAATGGTTTTGGGTTCAGTCCCACTGCATAGAACCTTGGGCATTTGTTTTCTACTATAGTCCCACATCAATGAAAGCCTTGTGAGTGGATTCAGTAGGTGGAAATTGAATGAAGCCCATCATATACGTGTGTGTGTGTGTGTGTGTGTGTGTGTGTGCATGGACCAAGATACTTGGTGCGTTACTGTACTTGGCAAAGGACCAAGATACCTGGCACCTTACTGTGCTTGACAAAGGACTGAAGTACCTGGTGCCTTTCTGTACTCAAGAATACCTGTACTCTACAGCAGAAGTGTTAAGGCCACTCCCTCTGGTGAAGAGAATTGGCCTACAAGAGTCCTTTGCCGGTGCCATGTAAAAGCACTCATGTGTCAACCCCTGGACATTACTGGCTTCACTCTTAGGACTAACAGGGCCAGTTACTCAGTTTGTTTAAGTGACCAAGATCACAACATTCCTCCTGGTTGGGATGCCAGTCCTTTGCAGAGTCACTCTTTTCCAGCTGAGTGGACAGAAGAGTTTGGAAATGAAGTGTTAAGTGTGCCAAAACTGCAAACACTTACAGACCAAATGGCCTATATATTATAGATACTAGAACTGCCAAGAGAATATTTATAGAGTGTATCTATCATACCAACGCATTCTGTTATGTTGTTTTTATTGATTTCATAATTCTTGGATTATTTATTAACACAGTGTATAAAGCTATTTAAATTTATGGGGAGACATTGGCAGTGTTGATAGAGAACTTGACAAAATAACTTGTGCTCTTTGCTCACACCCCTTTATGTTAAGAGTTCAAATCTCACTGCGGTCAACTTCACCTTTTATCCTTTTAGGAACTCCTAAAATACAGACGGTTTGATTTTAATCAACTCTTTTATCCCCACCAAAATTTGTGGCTCTATACCAGCGTTTCTCAGCCGTTTCTTTTTTTTTTTTTTTTTCCTATGGACCCCTTTGAAAGTTCTT
>NC_069001.1:32873141-32877396 GCF_001194135.2 Octopus bimaculoides
TATATATACTTATATATATATATATATATTTATACTTACATATGCATGTAGTTACATGCACATGTGTATGTATATTTGCATGCACATGTAATGTATAAATACATTTCATATATACATACGTATTGTTACTTGTATATACTTGTGTGTGTATGTGTGTGTGCATGAATATGTACTTACATATTTATGTATATATTTACATATCAGCATACACCAATATATCTAAATATATATTTACATGTAAACCTGTATGTATGCATGTTTTCACACATGTCTGCATACATATATACATACGTACACACTATTATTGTTTGTATATATATATACATATAACTGTGTATAGATTTACATCCATGTCTGTAGTTAGATGTACACATACATACATAGGTACAGCTTTGTTGATGTTGCTGCAGTGAAATGAGGATTTAACCTAGATGTCTGTGTGTGTGTGATTGGTTTTATCACAAGACAGTCCAGGCTAGGAGTCTTGTCAGTGGGGGGCGTCTGTTGCTTTTCATCTTTCCAAAGGATCAATTGAATAAATAATAAAACCAGTGGTAAGTTATTTAATTATTGTCCCTTTTCTCTTATATATATATATATATATATATATATATATATATATACTCACATACAAATGCATGCACACACGTATGCACACACACACCCACCCACACCACACTTTCTCTTTCTCTCTCATACACACAACCACACATACTCTCTCTCATGCAGTTATACTTACACTTGCGCACACGCATACACACAATAACCTTGAAACTATTGAAAAATCCCACCCCCAGTCTCTCACCCTCTTTCTGATATTGTGTTTTCAGTCTCTATACAAATGTTTTTAGAGATATTCAGATATTCATTATTAGCTCATATATATATATATATATATATCACTAACAATGAAATATTATATTATATTTTATATATATATATATAAATATATATTTTATTCCGTTAATGATATATATATATATATGGATATATATATATATATATATACACACACACATACACAAGGTAGTACATGAGACTTAGATTGCCCTGTGTATATGTGAGAAAAGAACACACAATGCTGCACACCCCCCAGCAACATGGGGGTGTAACAGGTGATGCAGTAGAAATTTACCTGAAACTACCAAATGTTTAATAATACTTGTTGGCACTCTGTCGCTTACGACGTCAAGGGTTCTAGTTAATCCGATCAACGGAACAGCCTGCTCGTGAAATTAACGTGCCAGTGGCTGAGCACTCCACAGACACGTGTACCCTTAACGTAGTTCTCGGGGATATTCAGTGTGACAAGGCTGACCCTTTGAATTACAGGCACAACAGAAACAGGAAGTAAGAGTGAAAGAAAGTTGTGGTGAAAGAGTACAGCAGGGTTCACCACCATCCCCTGCCGGAGCCTCGTGGAGCTTTAGGTGTTTTCGGTCAATAAACACTCACAACGCCCGGTCTGGGAATTGAAACCACGATCCTATGACCGCAAGTCCGCTGCCCTAACCACTGGGCCATTGCGCATCCACTGTTTAATAATAATAATGATAATAATAATGATGATAATAATAATAATAATAATAATAATAATAATAATAATATTCTCTACTCTAGGCACAAAGTTTGAAATTTTTTTAGAGGAGGGAGCTAGTTGATTACGTCAGCCCCTGTGCTCAACTGGTATGAAAGAGAAAGTCAACTTTGGCAACATTTGAACTTGGATGGTAAAGCTGTAGGAAATGCCATTGGGCATTTTGTCTGGGGGTTGTAATAAATTTATTTGACCTGTGTTAACAATGACCTTAATTATATCTGCATTGTTTCTTTTTTTTTTCTATTTCCTGTATGTGTTTATTAATTTGATGGGTTTTTTTTATCCTAAGATCAAAGTGAATTTAAGCTCCTATATCCCATAAATAACAGCAAATCAAACAAACCACATTATATAAACATCATAACAAAGCGCTCTTCTTCTTCTTCTTCTTCTTCTTCTTCTAGTTTCTCTTTTTGTTTTACTTCTGTTGTTGGTTCAGTTCAAAAATGTTTCCTCAACTCTTTATCTCCCCCCCCCCCGTTGCCTTATCAAAATATCATCAAGGTGAAGGATGAAATAAACCAACAATTTCCTCTTATCTCTATCTCTTTCTCTCTCTATCTCTCTTTCTATCTCTATCTTTCCTCGTCTTTCCCATCTTCTCTCTCTTTTTCATTCTCCCCTCCTTTTCTTTATCTGTCTCTCTCTCTTTTTTCTCCCTCTCTCCCCTCTTTTAAGACACCACACCCTATCTTTTATATTCATCATACCCCCCACCCCAGCCACCTATGTAGTTGTATTTAGTTTCTTGTAAAAAGCCACATGTGACACTGAAAGGAGCAGATCCAATAATCTCCTTCCCATCCATGGGCCACCAAACTTTAGCGACATGATCATAGTGCTAATAGGGATTTCTTATAGAGGCACAAGGCCACACATTTGTCGTGGAGGGACACAGATGACTGGTATCAACATCAGTACCCATTTTACTGTTCCTGATGGCAGGTGAAGTCAGTTTCAATGAAATTTGAACTTAGGATAGAAGGGGATGTAATGAAATACAAGAAAATATTTTTGTCTTGTGGGGCTACAATTTCTCTCTCTCTCTCTTTCTCTCTCTCTCTCTGTCACCTAGGATAAACATCTATCCTCTCTATAGCATTTTGTTCAGCTTGCTGCATAATAATAATTTTCATCATCATCATCATCATCATCATCATCATCATCATCATCATCATCGTTTAACGTCTGCTTTCCATGCTAGCATGGGTTGGACGATTTGACTGAGGACCGGTGAAACCAGATGGCTACACCAGGCTCCAATCTGATTTGGCAGAGTTTCTACAGCTGGATGCCCTTCTTAACGCCAACCACTCCGAGAGTGTAGTGGGTGCTTTTACGTGTTACCCGCACGAAGGCCAGTCAGGTGGTACTGGCAATGGTCACGCTCAAAATGGTGTATTTTATGTGCCACCTGCACAAGAGCCAGTCCAGGGGCACTGGCAACGATCTCGCTCAAAAATTTTCTTTCTACTATAGGCACAAGGCCTGAAATTTTGGGTGAGGGTTCTGGTCGATTACTTTAACCCCATGTGCAACTGGTATTCTATTTTATTTACGCTGAAAAGGATGAAAGGCAAAGTTCACCTTGGCAGAATTTGAAGTTAGAACATAAAGACGACAGTGAGATTTGAAACCAACCACTGTTCTGACAGTGATGTCTAAACATAGGCACAAGGCCATGTCATATTTCAAATGAGAGGCATATTCTGTCATATCAAACCCAGTAAGTAACTGGTACTTATTGATCCTGGAAAAAATGAAAGGCAGTTGACTTAGACAGGATTTGAACTCACAGCATATAGACATACAATGAAATATCTGAAGGCATGAGGCCAAAAGTTTTGTATGAGGCTGTTAGGTGTGGAA
Source organism: Octopus bimaculoides (assembly GCF_001194135.2). NCBI lineage: Eukaryota > Metazoa > Mollusca > Cephalopoda > Octopoda > Octopodidae > Octopus > Octopus bimaculoides. The sequence goes on from NC_069001.1 coordinate 32,876,611, forward strand.
CTGATTTTACGGGACTTGATCTACAAAGTTCAGCCTGGTAGATCAACTTTGCCTTTCAATAGTAATAATAATTTTTTTATTGAAAGGTAGAAATCAATGATTTATTGGAGCCAATCAGAGGGTCTTTACATACCCATTCAATCTGCTAGAAATAGCAGTCAACTCTCTAGCAAATCACACCCTATTTCTACAAAAAAACCTGAAGGACACATTTAAAAATATAATCAAAGATGGGATGAGAGAGCTAGTAATAGCAGCCAAATCTCATATCACACCCTACTCCTGTCAGAAAAAAAAAAAACATCTGAAGGGCACATTTGAGAAAATGGTCTTAGATACACTAAGATGAGATGAGTGAGAGAGCACCTACATAGCCACTCAGCCTGCTAGAAATAGTAGCCAATTCTCAAATCACATTCTATTATTGTAAAAATAATCTGAAGGGCACATTTGAAAATATAGCCCTAGATACACTAAGATGGGATGTCACATCCGGAATTGTATTTTTCTTTTTTTGTATTTCTGTCATAGGTCTGGTCTATCATAGCTTACCCGGGGTTAAATAACCATGGATCACTTCTTACCACTGGACAGGTTGCTTTAGCCATTCTGTCCACTTGGATATACATGTAGTAGTGATGGTGGTGGTAGTATTGTTGTGGTAGTAGTCGTGGTGGTAGTAGTAATATTTGCTGCAGTAAGCTAAAGGAGGCATTAAGTGGTAGGGCTGGGGGGGGGGAGCTGGTGGTGATAGAGGAGATGGTGGTGGTGGTGGTGGTGGTGGTG
>NC_069001.1:32877539-32879032 GCF_001194135.2 Octopus bimaculoides
TATGTATGTATGTATGTATGTATGTATGTATGTATGTATGTATGTGTGTATTTATTTATGTATGTATGTATGTATGTATATGAATTTCTGAATAGCTGAATTTTGTTGTTGCTATTGTTGTTGATGTGAAAAAAAAAAAATAAAATTTGCAGATTTTAATATTATTTTTATGTTTCATGAAAGATCATTACTCTCTAAACTATTAAAAAAAAAAGAAAAAAAAAGAAACCCAAAGTACTTTGGTCACAAAATAAAAGCATAAGATTATAAACAAAGACTTTTATTCGAAGGAAAGATAAATGGTAGAAAACATCCAGAGAAAGATCTAGAACAAACTGGTTTGATAGCATCAAAGACTGAACGAAACTGTCATATGGTGAATGTGTAAGAATGGAGATCCTTGGTATTGAACCTGCCAAGGGCAGATGACACCTAATGATGAGGATGAAAGAGAGTTATGAATTAAGTTTTAAACCCAGCTAATTGTATTTTGTTAAATTCTTAGATTAACATGGCCTTTGGCTTTTCCTACTCAAAAGGGATTCTGTGTATGAAGTTTCAGTACCAAAGCTTTGTTCTACCTGATCCTAATGGTAGAAGATACTCGCCCAACTGCTCAATACCATGTTGTTGTGAAGTCAGCTTTTTAACCGAACAACCTTTCCTGAACCCATGATGAATGGTAGAAGTTTTTCTGTGAAGTACAATGCATTACGTTTCTTTACACATTTAACCCTTTTTATACCAGTTTGCCCAAATCTGCACTGGTTTTATAATGAAATAGGCCAGATTCACATGACTTGGGGGTGGTTTTGGCACTGGAGTTAGAAGGGATTTATTTCTCCACTTGCGATATAAACAAGCATGCATTCTGCACCAAAAACCTACACTCGCATGTTATCTACTGCAGTAAAGTTTGTTCTAACACAACATCCACATTTAAGTGCGGTTAAATATTATCTCTCGGTTTTAATACAGCTTCTGTTGTTAATATATACTTCTGTTTAAGGTGAACTAAATTAAATCCGTCCGTCAAAATTCCATGTTAATTGACATTCCAAATACCAGCTTAGTAACGACAAATTTATTTTACTAAATACATCATTATTTTCAAAATTTATTGAAACAAACGTATTTTTATCACAAGAGAAGTTTGGTTACAAAGGAGTTAAATTAGCTTACTTCAGAAATTATCAAATGAAGCAAAATTTAGTTTGAAAACAGCAAAGTTTGAAGGTCTGAACGCACCTCACCCAATCCACACTTCATTCTCTCTCTCTCTCTCTCTCTCTTTCTCTTTCTCATCTCTCAATTTCTCTCCTCCCTCTCTCCGCGTCTCTCTCTCTCTCTCTTCTCTTTATTGTTTGTAGCTAATGCAAAAGAATGTGTTCTGAACATAACCTGGTAACTCGTACCCCACCACCCTTGCCCCTTTGTCTCTCTTCAAACATCTTGGTAAGGATTTGCATTCTAGTTTCTCTCTTGTTGCTGTT
>NC_069001.1:32879150-32885925 GCF_001194135.2 Octopus bimaculoides
GGTACTTAGATTTTGCAAGTTTTCATACGCACCTATCACACCAGGTATAAGAAAAAAACTGTACAATGCACAAATACTCTTACACATTCACCTGAATTATACTAAACATCAATATATATATATATATATTTATATATCTTTATCTATCTATCTACCTACCTACCTGCCCACCTACCTCTCTATCTATCTATCTATCTATCTATCTATCTGTCTACATACATATATACATACATGCATACATACACAATGGGCTTCTCCTAGTCCCCGTCTACCAAATCTAGTTACAAAGTTTTGGTCTGGCCAAGGTTGTAGAAGAATACACTAGCACAAGGTGGCATGCATTGGGACTGAACCTGGAACCATGTGATTAGGAATCAAACTTCTTATCACACAGCCATGCTTGCATGTAATCTTGAAGAAGAAAAAAAAAAGAAAAAAGATTGGATAGTCATGGTTGGAATGCCTTTGATCTTAGATCTGCTCGGTCAGGCTGACCTGGAGCTAAACGAAACAACAACTTCCTGATTGTAAAACATTTTTAATATGCAATTATTGTTAAAAGAATGTTATCTCCGATTTAGGAAAAGAAAATTGTTATTTGGCCTCTGATGCAATGATTAGTTATTTGCTGCTTTATAATTAGTGATGATATAGATTAAATGAGTGATCTCACTAATTACATCAATGTTTTAAAAAACATCTTTTCTTTTCAAATATTTAAAAAATGTTTGTTATGGTGCAGGCGTGGCTGTGTGGTAAGAAGCTTGCTATCCAACCACATAGTTTCATGTTCAATCCCACTGTGTGGCACCTTGGGCAAGTGTGTGTGTGAGAGAGAGAGAGGGAGAGAGAGAGAGAGAGAGATGTTTGCAATTGGACAGGAAAAAATTAAAAATTTTTTGAATTTTCAGAAGTCTTGGAATTATGGTCTTCACCTTTCAGTTAGTTTCTGTCTGTCTGTCTGTCTGTCTGTCTGTCTGTCTCTCTCTCTCTCTCTTTTTCCCTTTCACAACTAGGATAACCATGTATCCCCTCTACAACAAGATACTTGCTTCTGTTCATCTATCAGGGTTTAACCACTCCTCAGGTGGTACAAAGCTACCTCCTTCAATTCCACTCCCCCCCTTTCAGTTAAGGTATTTCTCTCTTGCACGTTATGTGGTGGCTGTGCTGGTGCTGGTGCCACATAAAAAGTATTCAGTCCACTCTGTAAAGTGGCTGGCGTTAGGAAGGGTACCCAGCTGTAAAAACCATGCCAAAGCAGGCAGTGGAGCTTGGCACATTCCCCAGGCTTACCAGCTTCTGTCAAACTGTCCAACCCATGCCAGCATGGAAGACAAACGTTAAGTGATGAGATGATGATGATGATGATTACACACACACACACACACACACATGTGTGTGCAGGATATGTTTGGTTAGGCTCTGCAAAATTTGACATTTATATGAATGATATTACTATTTGCTCTTATCTGTCGGGCTTCTCAGCCATGCAGTGCAAGTATATCAGGGTAGATCTTCGTTGACTGACATTTAACTTTTTCCCGATCATATTTCTAATGAAAGACGCTGCTTATGTGCTTCAGTTAATTTTGAAAAGAAAAAAATTTAGAGAAATGGATTTACTTCATCATCATTGACTCTTGATACTAACCTGCCTAATATCAAATCCATGTTTATGATATAAACTTCCTGTTTTAAAAGTGATTTAAATGAAAACCATCCATCAAAGTTTCATGTTAATTTATGTTCCAAACACCAGTTTAATGATGACAGTTATTTTTCTAAGTTCTTTTTGTTATTTTCAAAATTTATTGAAACAAAAGGCAGTGTATTCCAAGAGAAATACATTAACGAAAATGTTCAGCTTGTGTTTAGAACACAAATCAACAAGTTCTTGCATAAAATTATGAAGGAAAGTTTTAGTTTGATACTTTTGCTACCATATTTCTGTTGAAGTACAGAGTGGTTGTTTCAATTAATTTTGAATATAATGTTGATTTTAGTAAAATAATTTCAGAATTGTATTTGTCTTGCAAGTGACTTGATCTGAGACAATGTGTTGAAACTGAAGCAGCTCCATCATAGAAAAGCCATTTAATAACACACAAAACTTTTAAATTCACTTTAATTCTTCAGCATTCAGATTTCTATATCAAATGTAATGCCTGTTTATTCACATTGTTTTGAATTAACCTTGCAGTATCTTGTAACTTTGAGGTTTCAATGATGTGACTGTATATTTTTAGAATGATACTGTATGTTAGGTGTGAGAGGCCAGATCTAGCTGGTTTGAACTTAAAAAAGGTAGAATTTAAACAGGCTATATCCAGTCCAAGGCTGGATATGGCCTGTTTAAATGACAAAGGGTTAAATCTGTTTCATGAAGTATTGAAATTCTCATTGTTCAACAGCAGCTTGAGTCTCTAACACAATGCTACGACAACTCCGTTGTCAATAAGCAGGTCACAGTTGTGCTGTGAAGATTTTAACCCCTCATGAAACAAATTTAAAGTGAATTTTGTGATTTTGAGTGTTTATTAAATGGCTCTTCCACAATGTAGTTGCTTAGTAAAATCATTTTGTTGAGCTGACAGAATTGTTAGCAAATCACACGAAATGCTGCTAAGCAGTGTTTGTTTCAGGTGTTTATATTCTGAGTTCATATTTTTCCCAGGTTAACTTTGTCTTTCATTCTTTTGGAGCCACTAAAATGTAATACCAATCAAGAACCAGGGTCAGTGTAATTGACTAAATCTCTGTACCTCAAATTGCTGACCTTGTGCCGAAAGTTGAAACAGTTATTAAGATAGTGTGGAACATAAACTTAAAAGGGATTTCGATGGACAGTTATAATTTAGATCATTTTAAAACAGGAAGTTTGTTAAAATCCCTAACATATTATTATTTTCAAAATTAATAGAACTAGGGTGGGGCTATCAGACTCAATAGTGTACTATTGAGCCTGATACCTCTGTCTTTGTTCTCTTATAGTATAAACACCTTTAACCCTTTCGTTACCAACCCAGCTCAAAACGCCTCTGTCTGTGTAGTACAAATGTTTTGTTTTCATACATTTTGAATTAAAATCTTTCACCAAACCTTAGTCGCAATTTATGTTCCTAACACTAGCTTAATGATAACTACATTATTTTACTAAATTCTTTGTTATGTTTAAAATTAACTGAAAGAAACACAGAGCGTCTCAAAATAAATATAGTAACGAAAGGGTTAAAGCAGTTTCATATCATGGGAATAGAGCTAGTCTCAAGTAGGTTGGGTTCAAATGAGCTAACAGAATTCTTTTGTCATCATCATCATCATCGTTTAACATCTGTTTTACATGCTGGTATGGGTTGGATGGTTTAACAGGAGCTGGGCAGCTGGGGAGCTGTTCAGACTCAATTTGTCTGTTTTGGCATGGTTTCTACAGCTGGATGTGCTTCTTAACGTCAACCACTTTACAGAGTGTGCTGGGTGCATTCTACCTGCATAGGTGCATTTACTCTGTCCTGGCATGAGTGCGTTTTACATGGCACTGAAAAAGAATTGATGAAATATAGGCAAGAGTGGTTTCTGCTCATCAATGCCTGGTTCAGTATTAAATCAGCTCCTTGAGCCATTCAGCCTCCATACAAGGAATTTGACACTAGCAGTGGGATGATCAAATGTAATGATATTGGGAGATCAATAAGGAATTGACAGAGAATCAAATTATATGGAGAGATGCTGTATCATAAACCTGCAACCTTCCCGCCCCCAATACCTGTGTTCACATAGAGAAACACTCATCATGATGACGATGATGATTGTTATTGTTGAGTTGATATCCAGTTAATTGTTGAAGATTGTTCGTTACACAATTATAAAACCTAAAGTAACATTGTATGTAGCTTTGCTTTGAAACATGTGACCCCCCCCCCCCCCCGGCCAGTTCTTCATCTTTGCCAATTGTGTTAATCTTGTAAATAATACAGTGGTGATGTTAATAAACCTATTGTGTGCAGTAGCATACATTGTGCACAATCTCCTTCAGTGCTTTCTCTCTCTCACTCTCTCTCTCTCTCTCTCTCTCTCTCACGCACACACACATATTGCATTGTGCAGAGAGATCCAGTGAAGGTCTCACTGATTAATTTACTCTTCTTTCCATCTGGTTGTACTTAGTTAACATCATCATTGTTTTCTGTCTTTCTGTTGATGAAGTATATTTCCATTGTCATTGCTTTCTTCTTTTTCCATAATCATCATGATTTTGCATCCATTTTTCTCTAGCATGGGTTGGATAAGTTTGCAATACTGTGCAGCTTTTCTCATACGCACTTCAGTCTCTCAGCCTATTCTCTGCTATTTAATATATAATACAACTTGTTGGTCTTCATATCACGAATCCCTGTTATTATCTATTAATAAAATAAATGTTTCTAGACAGATGGGTTTAATAAGGCACAATTACCAGATCTTTTGATCTCAGTTTTATTTTACTCAGTTTTGGGCTGACCTGGGCTAAATAACAGACCATACCTTGATCATTCTTCTCCAGTCACTGGAGATGTACAGCTGTCACTATCTGTGTTTCATCATAACATAACACTTCTTAAAAAACTTTATACTAGATAGATAGATAGATAGATAGATAGATAGATAGATAAGTAGGAAGAGAGAGAGAGAGTGTAACTTTGTTATCAAAAGAAATAGTTCTCTGAATTAGTTTCCTGATATACACTGCATGTCCAAAGTGACATAGATGAAAAGTAATCTGCTTCACAAGGCAATGTTGACATAGCAAAACATTCCAGTAATCTCTGTTGATTTAACCTATGTATGAAAACTATGGTTGAAGTTTTTGTTGTCATCATCATTACCATGATTATTATTCAAGAGCTGTTTTCCATGTTGGTATGGGTCTGACAGACACTGGCAAGCAGGAGGAGCACACCAAGCTCTACTGTCTGCTTTTGCATAATTTCTATGACTGGATGTCCTTCCTGATGCTAACCAATTTCAGAGTGAGCTGGGGTGCTTTTTATATGGCACCAACAGCAGGGAGATCACCAAGTAACTTGGAAGACAAGACAAACGCAGTATTGAAGGAAGTGGCTCTATGTTAGATAATGAGAGGTTAGAGCATATAGCATAACACACGTTGTACTTCTGGATTGATGGAAAGGAATATTCACTTGGGTTGCAATATTGACAATGTTAGAAGCAGCATTGGTGTTAGTGGAAGTGATGAATAAGAGAAAGTAATGGTAGAAATGTCATTTAAAACTGTTGTTGTTGTGACTTGGTGATGTCAGTGTGAAAATGTCAAAGTAATGATTTGAGGTGTGAACACAGAAGCAGAGAAGTATTGTAGATTAGTTCTCTGAATTGAGGTAAATTAGAATATGTAGTAAGAATGTTTTAGTGAATATAGAAGAATCCTGAAATAGAGACTACATAAGTAGGGAGTGTTTTAATTTAGTGGGTTAGATGCAGGCATGGCCGTGTTGGCATAGGGATTGGTTGTGTAGTTGAAAAGCTTGCTTCTTGATCATGCGGTCATGGGTTCAGTCCTCTTGCATGGCACCTTGGGCAAGTGTCTCCTGCTGTAGCCTCAAGTTGACCAAAGCCTTGTGAGTGGATGTAGGAGACAGAAACTGAAAGAAGTCTGTCGTGTGTGTGTGTGTCCTTGTCTGGACATGTGACATTTGACAATGAGCATCATCATCATACAAACGATGTTGTTCATTTTTAGTCTTCCATGACAGTCATGGGAAAATATTTACCTTGCTTGGAAACAGGGGAGGATCGACAGCATTAGGTGTGGAAAATCTGCATCCATCAAATTGCGTCTGACCCATGCATGCAATGAAACATGGACGTTGAATGGTGATGATAAGAAAAGTATCCCAATTAAAACTTGGAGACAATTAAGAAAAGCATATTTTTTTGCATGTCATTCAGCATACCTGACTGGAATATATTGTAACACATGACAGTTCCAATTAAGTAGTTATTGTATAAGAGACAAGACATACTTCAGTAAGAACTAAAGCTTGAAATCAGTCTGAATAAATTACTGTCAAGCAAGAAAGGAGCAAGACTCTTTCTTATTACTATAACAATCTGTTGTGTTGCTGTATTACAAGAACAAAGTTCCTTTCCCTAAAGAGTGAAAAATAATTGCTGTTAGACACAACTGGCACTCCGTCGGTTACGACAACGAGGCTGGGTTCTAGTTTATCTAATCAATGGAACAGCCTGCCTATGAAATTAACATGCAAGTGGCTGAGCACTCCACAGACACGCGTACCCTTAACATAGTTCTCAGGGAAGTTCAGGGCAACGCAGAATGTGACAAGGTTGGCCCTTTGAAATGCAGGTACTGCTCATTTTTGCCAGCTGAGTAGACTGGAACAATGTGAAAGACATAACGCGCCGCTGGGTATCGATCTCACGACCTCACGATTGTGAGCCGAATGCTTTAACCACTAAGCCATGTGCCTTCATATAGACATAAAGGCAATAATACATATAGAGTGAAGTACAAATTAATTAAAGCATAAAGAAGAAAAATAAGTTTGTTACATTTCTTAGTTTCATACATGTGTTTCTGTGGTGGTGGGCATGTCTTTTTTTTTTGTTTTTTGGGTGTTGGTGGTAAAGGTGGTTCCATGTTTGCTATGAATTAGTGAAATGCCCTTTTGTATTCTTCCGAATTTAAAGCCGGTGGAGCTTGCAGAATTGTTAGAACATCAGACAAAATGCTGAATGGTGTTTCTTCTGGTTT
>NC_069001.1:32886587-32895158 GCF_001194135.2 Octopus bimaculoides
TGCGTACTGGGTCGACCTAATCGACTGCCCCCCCTCCCCCAAAATTTCGAGCCATGTGCCTAGAGTAGAAAAGACTGTATGAGTGATTCAGTTCTATATTTAAGAGATGAGAAATTATTTACATTATTTACATTTGACGGATATTTGTCCTCATCTTGTTTGTTGTTAACACAACGTTGTGTTAACAGCAAACAAGATGAGGACAAATATCCGTCAAATGTAAATAATGTATGAATGGTTTCCAACCTTTTCACTACCAAGGACCTCTTTCATTTAAATGAGTTTTTACCCCTGACCCCAGGATATTGAAAAGTCTGTCAGCTTAACATGTTCACGGACCCCTAGTACTACCTTTGCAGACCACAAGTTGGGAGCCACTGCACTAGATTATTCTTGTTGTTAAACTTGTCTGTTCAGTAAACAGGGTCATCTGTTGAGCAATTATCGCGGGTACATTTAAGTAAGGCTGCAGATGTTACAATGTTATGCCTGTTGTTTTTGTTGTGGTTGCTTTTGTATAGCCCCAAGCTGGCTTCAATGTAGCAGATCTGTGGTCACAGGCGTTTTTAGTTTTTCAGTAAATGCATATAGGACTAAAGAAAGCCATTTGGTAGTTGAATGTCATAAAACGAGTGGAAAAGGATGAGAGCTTTTGGGGAGTTACAATGTGCTGTAATGGCCCTGCATGGAAACAAAACAAAAAAACATAAATTAATAAAAAAAATAAAAGCAAAATAAAATAAACGATTTGTGAGAGCAGAAAGCTAGCTGAGTCTTGCCTGAGTTGTGTGAATGCTAAGACAGTAGGGTGTGATAGGAGGGAGATTTTATTTGCTATTTCTAGTGGGTAACATAACCCCATTGAGGTCCTTGTTGGTTGGTAGCTTCGTTATTGAGGCATGTGCTGATCACCTGTAACAATCCGTAACAAAACCTTTAGCCTGTTTCTCCCACAAACTCTTTTGTCTCTAAAAGTTCCAAATCAGTGATTGTTGTCCCACTGCCTGAGTAATTACTTGTGACTGTGTATCACAGCTCCCCAGTTATGTTTAGCGTTTAGGTGCAGGCATGGCTGTGTGGTGAGAAGTTTGCTTTCTGACACTTGGCTTCAAGTACAGTCCCACTGTGTGGCACCTTGGGCAAGTGTCTTCTACTCTAGGCCTGTACCAATCAAAGCCTTGTGAGTGGATTTGGTTGATGAAAACTGAAAGAAGCCCATTGTATGTATGCCTGTATGTATGTATGTATGTATGTATGTATGTGTGTGTGTATGTGTTCATCTGTCTATGTATGTAGGTATGTATGTATGCATGTATATGTATGTATGTGTATGTATGTGTTTGTGTATGTTTGCATGTGTTTGTGTGTGTTTGCATGTGTATGTGTGTTTGCGTGTGTAAGTATTTCTGTCTCCTACCTTTGACTTTATGCGTTAGTTGTAAAAGGAGTGTCACCATCATGGGAGTGGTGTCCATCGTTTCCGATCTTCTATGGAAAACATGTCTGGCATTGGGGAAATATTACCTTACTTCCGTCTAACCCATGCAAGCGTGGATGTTAAAACAACAACAACGATGACAACAACATCACTGATGATGATGACATGATAACGATATCATTATGAAACCCTTTGTGAGATTGGTCTATTTAATTTAAAATGCTATTTGAGCAAATGAATTTTTTAAAAACTTCATGACTTAATAAAGCTTCACAATGTAACAGAACCTTAGACTGCCCTGACTTACATTGTTTCAGTTGTTATCAGCTGTGTCATTTACTGTTTAAATTAAACACTTTTGCCTTATCATGTTCTTAAATAATTTTCTGTTAATTTTGTTATTTTTCTGTAGTTTGAGCTTTACCCATAGTTTTCTTAGGTCAAACTCTGCCTTGATTTCACAATCAATTGCTATTTGTTTAATCTCTTCTATCAATATTTTTTTTATTTATTTTATTGACATTTATTTATTTTGCTTGGTTTTTAGTTGTTCTGGATTGAATGATTTTTCCAGTCAGAGCTGCTAGTTTGTGTCTTAAGCATTGTGTTGATTCACCTAACTACATCAGTCTCTGTGAGTGAGTCTACAGCTGCTATCAGGACTTGGACGAACCACTGTATATAACTATTCAAAATGTAAATGACATTACTAACATATCCATCTTCGTAAGCATATAGCTGCTAGCAAACATTACAAACCACCACCACCACCACCACTCTTCACTTTTTACTCCTTGCTCCCTTCATTATTTAAGGAGTTTCGGTTACCCTTCTGTCTGCTTTGGTACACAATTTTTTGTTGTCATTTTTGAGGACGTTCATCATATCATGTGTTTATTTGTTTGATATCTGTTGTTGCACAAATACCGTTAGTGTGCATGTAATAGCTTGATATACATGCTCAGTCGTCACAATGCCTGCTTCCTATAGCAGCAGCAGCAGCATCACCTCTATTTCTTACTAATTGTCTCTTTGCCAAGCATTAAGGTAAGAGCCTTTTATAAGTTGAAGAGAATTGCTATCGGTTATCCCAGAAGGTCGCAGTTTATTCTGTAACCAGGAAGGAATTACATAGTTTATCTTTTATTAGTTTCTGTCATTGGGCTGTGGCCATGCTGGGGCACTGCTTCGAAAGGTTTAGGCAAACAAATCGACCCTGGTAGTTTTTCGTTTGTTTGTAATCCTGACACCTATCCAGTCGGTCTTTATTGTTGAACCCCTGAGTTACGTGGACGTAACCATACTAGCACCGGTTGTCAAGCAGTGGTGACGGATAAACGCAACAGGAAGACACACACACACACGTGTGTGTGTGTGTGTGTGATGGGTTTCTCTCAGTTTCTACCAAGTAAATCCATCTACAAGGCTTTGATCTGTCTGGGGCTATAGTAGAAGACACTTGCTCAAGGTGCCACGCAGTGGGACAGAACCCGAGACCCTGTAGTTGGGAAGTAAACGTCTTACCCTACAGCCACGCCAACGCATCATTACATCAGCGTTCATCGTTGTTGTTAGAGTTATTGATTTTAATATTCACATTCTGTGCTGATACATATGTCTAACAAGTCTGGAATATTTTTAATTCTTTCGTTATTTTCAGTTTTGTCCGATGACAACTTCGGTGTTGGTCGTTCTAACAAGTTCAATACAACTGCTTCACCTCAAACGTTTTACTGTCCCCTCTCCACTTTAACTGTCTATCATCAGGTTATCTCCCTTCACTTCGTGATTATAGATTAGCAGAGTTATCTCTCTTACATTCACTGTCTTGAAACGTAAATTTTGACAACTGTCAGGTAAATTAATGTTTTAATTTTTATTTAATTTAAAATGTATAAAGATAATTTGAGGAATGGAAAAATTGAAGTAACGGAATAAAAAAGAGTGAAGCATCAGCTTCGAAAAAATGAATACATCTCTGCACCAACGCACTGTTTATTCTTGCACAACACAACTCATTCCTCTTATACTTGATATGTCTCTTGGCTCATCTCTACTAAATCGTTGTCTAGGCATATTAGCATTACACATCCAACAGAGCATGGTTGCTTCGTTACTCTCTAACATTTACACATCCTCTGTAGTCAGTGCCCATGTCTCATTACTATGCATCATCACACTTTGCTCACAAGTTACATACAACTTACCTTTTGCTCAAAAGAGAGAATCCCTTTGATATTGACAGAAGTAGTAACTCTCTCAATTTTCCCCCACTTTGTCTGTACTTTTGCAGTACCCTATTTCAGAACTCTGAAACTGTTATCTCAGTTTCCCAAGTAACAGAGACTATCAACTATTTGTATAGAACCTTCCAAACTTTGAAAGTAATTCATTTTACAACTACACCAACTGTTAACCATCCCTGTTCATTTGCCACATATTAAGTCTTTGTTCACTGTGAGCCCTGTACATCTCTTGCGCACCTATAGTCCACACCTTGTACACTATATGATGTTTCTTATTACTTCCTTTTATACATATTGAATCTGACCATTTCTTTGGTGTCAGCCAAGTGCTGTTTTATTCCGTTTACTAAAACTTTTGTTTTTCTGCAGTTTATTCTGGGGCCTTTCACTTCTGCATTTAGAATTTTCTTTTGTAAGTTTGTTTTTTTCCAGAGATTCTGCTGTAAGGACTAGGTTATCAGCATATAGGAGTTCCTATGAAACAGTCAGTTTTAAACTAGCCATTGTGTAACTTGGAGAACTGTAATAAATATGGTGTGTACATATGAATGTGCCTTTGCATGTGTATGTATGCATGTATATACATGTGTTTATACACAAACATATAAATACGTGTGTATAGGTATGTGTGTGTAGACACATACATATAGACACGTGTGTATGTATATCTATATATATAATATATGTGTGTATACATGTATGTAGAATGTATATATGTATGTACATGCACAGATTCACACATGGTTGTATCCATATATATATATATATATATATATATATAGTAGAATAATAAAAAGCAAGCTCTTGGTACAGTATTATATATTTGAAAAAATGAGTAGAGAAGGCTTTTCTTGAATAATTTTTATTTGAACAATTAAATTAAGTACCAGTTGCTTACTGAGGTTGCTCTAATAGACTAGCCCCCTCCCAAAAATTTCGGGCCTTGTGCCTAGAGTAGAAAAGAATTTTTATTTGAATAATAATGTATACAGTGAGTGACTCTGGTATGAGCTTCAAGCTTCAAATAGCCTGGCTATTTGAACCTTGAAACTCATACCAGAGTCACTCACTCTAAACATTATTATCAAAATAAAAAAAATTATTCCCCTTCCCACCCAAAAGCCATCTCTCTTCACTTTTTCAAATGTAGACACACACACACATGCAAATATCTGTGTATGTGTAAGTATTACAGATAACTGATAAACTACGTTTTGTGGCCATTACCACCACTCCGCCCACGTCCAACATATTCAATTCACAAAAAAAAAAAAAAAAACTAGGTGACCCTGTTTAAGTTCATTTTGTTTTTTTTTCTTGATTGATTCAATATCTCTTCTAATTTCCCAGTAACTAGGAATTTTAAACTTTTTTTTTTTATCAGTGGTTACTAAATGTAATTTCTTTTTTGCTTTGATTTTTGAAATTTTGCTTACTTGTATGCATTCTGGGTTCATTAGAGTTTAATTGAAGAACAAAACCAGTTACATGGCAAATGAGAAGCAATGTAATTGCTTGGCAATAAGTTTCTTTTAGTTACCGATAGTTATGATATTAAGAAGCTAGCATAGAGTACATTGAAATAATTTGAGGAAGTACATTCATGTACTCTCTCACTCATGCTTGTGTACTTGGCAAGACAATTTATTTCAGATATTAATAGTTTGAATAGTAAGTAATGGTGACTGGAGAAGTTAGTGGTAGTTGTAATGGTAGTACACAATACATGCAAATATTGTCTCTATGTATGTTTGCCTCTGTGTGTGTGTGTGTGTGTGTGTATTCTTTTGTTCTTTTACTTGTTTCAGTCATTTGACAGCGGACATGCTGGAGCACTGCCTATAGTTGAGCAAATTGATCCCAGGACTTATTCTTTGTAAGCCTAGTACTTATTCAGTCAGTCTCTTTTGCCGAACTGCTAAGTTATGGGGACATAAGCACACCAACTTCGGTTGTCAAGTGATGTTGGATACATGCACATGCACACACACACACACACACACACACACACACACACACACATGCACATGGAATCTTTAATCCTTTTTTCACCATATTTCTGTTAAAATACATTGCTTTTGTTTCAATTTAATTTTGAAAATAACGAAGAGTCTATCAAAATAACTTTGTCATTATAAAAGATAATATTTCAAACATAAATCAACAGGAAATTTTAGTGGAAGTTTTTATTTGGGTCCCTTCAAAACTGGAAGGGGTGCTCTCAGGCAGGTTGGTATGGAAAGGGTTTATACTGTGGTTTGATTCTCTACCCATATCCGTCTGTCTGTCTATCTGCCTGTCTGCGTGTCTGTCTGTCTGTCTACCTGCCTGCCTCTCTCTCTCTCTCTCTCTCTCTCTCTCTCTCTCTCTATCTCTCTCTCTCTGTCTCTCTCTCTCCTTTCTTTAGGGCTCTCACCCTCTTCCTTTAATTTTTGCTTTTTCATTACCACATTTGATGACTTAAAAGACGCATAGGTATATTAGACACACCCAAACTTCAGTAGTGCATATTCAGAAATTTGAAAATACAAAGGGGGCCAAAATCAGGTTCCTGCAGAGGGTCTCTGGAGTAACCTTACTCGACAGAGTGCATTGCTTTGAGATTAGGGAGTTTCGTCAGGTTGAGCCGCTTACTTCTCCAGGTCACAGCTCTGATACTATGAATGTGCTTAGAATATCACAGGAAAAGATCACAAAGACGACTTCTTCAAGCCAAGTCAACCAGTTGAAGGCCTGGTTAGTAGACCAAGAAGGAGATAGTTTGATAATAAGCCACGGTCTCAGTGGGTCATGCTTGAGAATCCAGCTGGAAAATATAATAATGGTGGCTTCTGATAGGACCCTATGAAGTATGTGAGGACTCCACTTCCATGACTCTACAAGCAATAGTGGGTGGAGAAAACAGAAGGATGGATAAATAGGAAAGAAGTTTTTAGTGCAGAAATCATCATCATCGTCATCATCGTCGTTTAACGTCCGCTTTCCATGCTAGCATGGGTTGGACGATTTGACTGAGGACTGGTGAAACCAGATGGCTACACCAGGCTCCAATCTGATTTGGTAGAGTTTCTACAGCTGGATGTCCTTCCTAACGCCAACCACTCAGAGAGTGTAGTGGGTGCTTTTTACGTGCCACCGGCACGAAGACCAGTCAGGCGGTACTGGCAACGGCCACACTCAAAATGGTATATTTTACGTGCCACCTGCACAGGAGCCAGTCCAGGGGCACTGGCAACGATCTCGCTCGAAAGTCCTTACACATGCCGCGGGCACAAGTGCCAGAAAGGCGACGCTGAGCACAGGTGCCATCACAATTTCGCTTTCGCTTGCCCCAATAAGTCTTTGCAAGCTGAGTTTCGTGTCCAATGAGGGAGATGGTGTTGGCATGGGTGCCAGTCGTCGAATTTAGTTCGATTTCACTTGCCTCAACAGGTCTTCGCAAGTGGAGTTTAGTGTCCAATTTAATGCATCTAATATTTAAACTTCACGCATAGGGTCCTGAGTTGAGGGTTTTTGTTTTCTTTGAGACATTTTGGTGGGGGATGTGCATCTTATATGCTGTCAAATACGGTAATTTCTCTCTGTTCTGTACAGAGCTGTTAATCAGATAATCGAAGGTCTAATTTTTCTTTTGTCATGTACGTGAGTTAAGTTCCACATAAAAACCACCACAGCCACCGCCACTGCTACCATCACTGTGACAGAAGTCACGACTGCAAATACAGACAAATATGAAAGGCAAACTTTCATTTCTTGAATGTTCTTGACCATTCGATTAGCCACAATGAAAGAGATCAATAGTGTGGGTGAGGGTGGTGATGGTGGTGGTGGTGGTGGTGATAGGGGTGGAGTGGAGGGTGGCAGTTGAGGGTGGTGGAAGTTCATATGGTCCAGGCAGCAGCTGTTGCTTCTTAAGAACATGTGAACATGACATGGCCAAGTAATGCTGGGTAGAATGACCTTGTCCTTCAGCTGTGAAAGAATTAAAATTTTTTACTTTTTTATTTAATTTATTTTTCTTTTTATAATCACTTTTATTTTGTATTACATTTTATATATATATGCTTATGTATGTTTTTTTTGTTTTGTTTTACATTAATATTTATATTTCGTTTTTTGGTCTTATTCCAGATACTACTGGTGCTATTGTTTTTGATAGCCGAACAAAATCAGTCATGACTCAGGTTGGACAAGACAATGTTAAACAAAAGGTAAGTTTTATATATATATATATACACAACCACATATACATACATACATTCATACATATATATATACACACACACACACACACAGATGTATATATATATACATGCATATAACACACACACACATGTATATCAGCATTCTGTTCAGTGATACTAAATCAGAGATCTGTTGACAGATTTTAATAACTTTCTTAAACATTGTTTGTTTGATGAATTAAAAATGTTGATATTTGTCGATTGTTAATTTGGTAACAAAGTTGAAGGTGCATCGTCCTCTAACTTAATAGATTCTTCAAGAATCACCTGGAATTTCGTATC
Organism: Octopus bimaculoides; assembly: GCF_001194135.2. NCBI lineage: Eukaryota > Metazoa > Mollusca > Cephalopoda > Octopoda > Octopodidae > Octopus > Octopus bimaculoides. The sequence continues at coordinate 32,894,798 of NC_069001.1, forward strand.
AGCTTGCGAAATGAAGCAACGGTGATTTTGTTCTCTCTTCCGCAACTTTTGAGTTGATTTGGAATCAACATGACAATGAAAAGCTTTCTCAACCTCACAATGCAGCTGCTACTTTCAGTAGTGACATGCCAGCTTATGCTGTCTATTTGTATCTATTTCCATTCATTCATCCATCCATCCATTCATTCATTCATTCATTCATTCATTCATTCATTCATTCATTCATTCATTCATCCATCCATCCATCCATCCATCCATACATACATACATACATAGGTGATAAACAACCTTGCTACCCAGTAGGTGACCAGTCAAAATTTACTCTAAAACTAAAAAAAAGAGAACACACACGCACACACAC
>NC_069001.1:32895454-32896735 GCF_001194135.2 Octopus bimaculoides
TATATATATATATATATATATATCTAATATATGTATATAGATATATATGTTTATGTGTGTTTGTGTCTTTGTTTGCCCCTCCCTACCACCATCACTTGACAATCGATGTTGGTGTGTTTACATCCCCGTAACTTAGTGGTTCTGAAAAAGAGTCCCATACAATAAGTACTAGGCTTACAAGTCCTGCTCCAGGACTTAGAACCACAATCTTATGAATATTATTTACATTTGATGGATATTTGTGCTCATCTTGTTTGTTGTTAACCCTCCAGCCTTCATGAAGGCTGGACGGTATATCAGCCGAAACGTTGTGTCAGCAACAAACAAGATGAGGATAAATATTCGTCAAATGTAAATAATGTAAACAACGTTCATAATTCCTCATCTCTTAAATATAGAACTGTATCACACAATCTTATGATCGGAAGTGTATCACCGTAACCACTAAGCCACATACTTTCATATATAACACTGGGTAAAACAAAGAAGAAAGCCTCAAACACATGACTGTGTGTGTATCTGTGACTATCTACATAGAATTCATCAGTTAGTGATGGAGATATATGATAGATTGTATTTATTTTGAAGTAAAATATAGGTGCAGGAGTGGCTGTGTGGTAAGTAGCTTGCTTGCCAACCACATGGTTCCGGGTTCAGTCCCACTGCGTGGCACCTTGGGCAAGTGTCTTCTACTATAGCCTCGGGCCGACCAAAGCCTTGTGAGTGGATTTGGTAGATGGAAACTGAAAGAAGCCCGTTGTATATATGTATATATGTATGTATGTGTCTGTGTTTGTCCCCCCACCATCACTTGACAACCGATGCTGGTGTGTTTACGTCCCTGTAACTTAGCGGTTCAGCAGAAGAGACCGATAGAATAAGTACTAGGCTTACAAAGAATAAGTCCTAGGGTCGATTTGCTCGACTAAAAGGCGGTGTTCAATAAAATTTACAACTAGAGAATCATGCTTGGAGTACCAGCAGTTTTTTTTTTCCCAATGTGCCAGGGACTGGTAATATTTTTTAGTAATATCAATTTATACCAGAAACAATATATATAATGAATATAATAAAAGTTGATAATTTAAAAATAAATCTTATATTTATTTTGTAAACAAATAATACAATATTACGTAAGCATTTTATAATGTTTCTTCCTATTCTGGAAACTCGCCTTTTACCGGCAACTGATGGCTTGCGGTCCAGCACCGATCCACAGACCACCACTTTGAGTAGCACTGGAGTAGAGGACACTTGTCCAAGGTGCTGCACAGTGGGACT
>NC_069001.1:32896968-32909001 GCF_001194135.2 Octopus bimaculoides
ATATATATATATATATATATATATATATAGATATATATATATATGTGTATATGGTCTGTTTATATATGTGTGTATGTGTGTAGAAATAGGATATTGGAAAGCATTAAGAGATTGACCCACTCAAAGATTAATAGCTAACATAGAAATACAAAAGCTTAGATTTACATCATAAGATTAAAAACTGTATTTTAGATATTCTTTTCTACTATAGGCACAAGGCCCGAAATTTTTGGGGAGGGCGCCAGTCGATTAGATCGACTCCAGTACACAATTGGTACTTAATTTATTGACCCTGGAAGGATGAAAGGCAAAGTCGACCCCGGTGGAATTTGAACTCAAACTGTAAAGACAGGTGAAATACCCGCTAAGCATTTTGCCCAGCGTGCTAATGTTTCTGCCAGCTTGCTACCTTACTGTATTTTAGATATTGCCTTGCCATGAGTCCTCAGCTCCTGATGGAATTGTAGGCCCACCGTCTTGACATAGGTGGGAAGTGAACATTTGTATAAAATATTTACTTCACCAAGGTACAGTGAAGGTAAAGTAAATATGTTTTTAATTGGAGAATATGTTACTGAAACAACCAGCTTCAGTATTTATGAGATGCATATTTTAGGAAAATTTGTAAAGTTAAAAGTCAGTCAGCCATGACAGTATTTGAACCCAAGACCAGGAGACATGTAATATTGAAATCCTAAACAGCAGCCAGCAACTGCCCTATTGTCTCAGACATCTACCTATACTGCTTTATATTTGTGTAAAATAAGGAGTTCTTACACTGGGAGAAGTCCACACATTTATAAGTGCCGGCATGGCTGTGAGGTAAGAAGTTTGCTTCCCAACTACATAGTTTCAGGCTCAGCCTCACTGCATCACATCCTGGGCAAGTGTCTTCTACCATAGTTCTGGACTGACCAGATCCTTGTAAGTGGATTTGGTGGATGGAAGTTAAAAGAATCTCTCTCTCATATGTATGTATGTATGCATGCATGCATGCATGCATGTATGTATGTATGTATGTATGTATGTATGTATGTGTCTCTCTCTATCTATATATATGTATGTATGAAAGAAGACCTGTGTGTGTGTGTATGTATAAATGAATACCATCATCTATCTATCTATCTGACTACCTACTTAACTGCCTGTGTGTGTGTGTGTGTGTGTGTGTGTATCATAACCATCATTTAACATCTGTTTTCCATGCTAGTATGGGTTGGATGAGCTGACAAAAGCTGGCAAGCCAAATGTCTCTGTCAAGCTCTACTGTCTGTTTTGGCATAGTTTCTACAGCTAGGTACCCTTCCTAATGCCAACCACTTTACAGATTATACAAACATGGACAAGCAGACATGAAACAATGAAGTATAATCTATTGAATCTCCTTCCTCACCCATTATATTCCTAGTAATTATTTAATCTTTATTGTACTCCTCTTTAAGTGGAACTAATTTCCTTATATAGCAATATCATTGTGTTGGTTCAGAGTTCAGATCTTTCAGAATTGATAAAATAAACCACTACTACAAATAATTATAAACAGAGAAATGTGAGATAGGACGAGTCGGCTTTACTATTTTTGACCTTGGGACAGACTCTAATGAATGAATAAATTTACTCTTGATTAATTTACTCTTGTTTTATTTTCTTCTAACTTCCACCGGTCTTGACTCACGTGAATTAATCCTTATCTGGTGACCATTGTGTTTGAAACAATTGTTTCCTGGAAGACTTGAATTGTAACAGAAATAAATGATTTTTGTGGAAGAGAGAAGAGAGATTAAGTTTTTCTTTTCTATTGTTTTGCTGGTTTTAGTATTTAGACTGTGGCCATTCTGGAGCACTGCGAGGGTTTTAGTTGATCACGTCAACCTCAGTACTTATTTCAGTTTGTTGAATCTCTCAGCTATGGGACATTAAGGTATAATAAACAGCTCAGGTTTTTTAAATGGTGCAAACACAGCAGAGGGACTCTGTCTGTCTCTCTCTCTCTCACACACACACACACTTGTATATGAGGGGTATATATATTTATTTATTTATTTATGTGTTTCAGCCAAGTGGCTATATATACTGTTGTGTCTGGGGAGAGTCATTTTCTTATTGTGCCTTGAAATTTAACACACTCACCGTTAAAATTTCTACTTATTTCTTATTTTTATTTTCCTAAAATTTTCATTGCGTCTTGCAACCTTATCAATAGTCTTGACTCTATATATATATATAAAATATATAAATATATGCATATATACATACATATATGTACATACCTACATATATATGTATAAATTGTAAATCCCAAAAATAACAACAAAACTACAAAGGATTCCGCGGTACACGTGTTTCAAGCTTTATATGTGTATAATTTACAATACAAAGCTATCTTCAGCCGCAAAATTATTTCTCTCCCAGGAAATTATACCACATCGGCGTTAAGGTAAGAAGAAAGTTGTGATATAAGAGGTGAAGATCCTTTCGGTATTCTGTATAGTACTACATGCATATATGGGTACAGGACATCAAAAAAAAAAACGTACATACAATGAGAAACGAAAACATAAAAAAACAAAGACATAGAAAATGAACATTTTTTGAACAGCGAAAAAAACCCAAACAGAAACGAGACAGATAACATAAAGAACTCAACTATGAGTCCACTACACCTTATAATAACAGGAACATTCTTAAGCTATTGAAGTTTGTAAGATAATTGCTTATTCCTTTGTCCTCTCATTTTCTTGCTACTACTCTGTTCTCAACAAATGCTTTGTTCTGATGCATATGGATATTGAGTTCTACAACAGGTTATTAGTTTTGCAGTGCCTAAGCGAAATATTTATTCAACTAACTTGGTGCAGGTGTGGGTTATATGGTAAGAATCTTGCTTCCCAACCACATGGTTCCAGCTTCAGTCTCACTGTGTGGCACCTTGGGCAAGAGTCTTCTACTATAACCTTGGGCAGACTAAAGCCTTGTACTGGATTTGCTAGTTGGAAACTGAAAGTGTATAAATGTGTGTGTGTGTGTGTGTGTGTGTGTGTATCTTTGTGTCTTTGATTGTCCCCCACCACTGCTTGGCAACCAGAGTTGTTGTGTTTACACCCTTATAACTTAGCGGTTTGGCAAAAGAGACCGATAGAAAGTCCTGGTGTTGATTTGTTCAACTAAAACCCTTCAAGGCAGTATCCCAGCATGGCCACAGTCAAAATGACTGAAACAAGTAAAAGATAAAGACAGTGTAAAAACAATAGGTTTGTTATGGATTATGTCAGTCTTGCTTTTGGGCCCTGTTTTTTCCCCCAAGTAATTCAAAGGCTACAACTAAACCAGCATCCCCGCCAGTTGCATAGAAACCACACCCCCATGGCCCATGCCCACACTGGAGATGAAATACTGAAAATGATAAGAGCAGCCGACCATTCAAGGGGACAGTTTGTTGCTGCAGCATGCACTAATCCACATTGTCTCTGCCACCACGTGATGAATAGCCCCCCCCCCCGCCTGCACACATCCACAACACCCCCAAGAGTATTATCCCTCCCACCCAGTTCAGACAAACACAAAACACAGACATGAAGATAGCAACGCCAATAATAATAATCTCCTTTGTGTGAAATATTAAGCAGTAATGTATACTAGCAATTATAAGTACATCTGAGGAACAGCTGTTGTACTTTGGCTAAGTCCACCTCTGCTTCTCCCCATCCCCGCCTACAGTGGTCACCATTTTAATTTATAAGCAATGGAAGCAAAAAAGCAACATGCTGCACTGCAATCATATGGCAAATCACTGCACTTGGGATTCCACAGTATGGGTTCTCGACTAAGGGGGTGGAGGGAGACATTGTATATTTGATGCTGAATCTGCGGATGGCACTCGGTCTAATAGGACTGGCCAAGGCTACTCAGCAACCATAGTGGTTTGGGTTTTTGTAGGTGCTAGCATGGCTTTATGGCTAAGAAGCTTGCTTTGCTATGATGTGGTTTTGAGTAGGTTCAATCCCACTGCACAACATCTTGGGCAAATATCTTCTATTATAGCTCTGGGTGAATTTGATAGATGGAAACTGTAGAAGCTTGTCATATATATCATCATCATCATCCTTTAATGTCTATTTTCCATGCTGGCATGGGTTGGATGGTTTGACCAGGGCTGGCAAGCTGGAAGGCCACACCAGACTCCCGTCTGATTTGGCATGTTTTCTATAACTGGATGTCCTTCCTAATGCCAACCACTCCGAGAGTTGGTCATGGCTGGAATGCCTTTGATTGTTGGACTGTTTTATTTGGCTGTCCTGAGGCTATAAAGGTAGACTCTTGAGTTTGAGTAAGACAGTTCTGCTATTCCTTGCTGAACAATCTGCACAGATGACTTGTTTTATAGAGATCAAATGTATGTGCTGTACATTGGCTCACATCCTCCATCAAACTGACATTGACAACTGACGTGTGACACATTGTGTGTGTGTGTGTGTGTGTGTGTGTGTGAGAGTACTTGTCTCCTCTAGCCATCACCACTTGACAACTGATGTTGATGTGTTTATATCCCCATAACTTAGCAGTTTGGCAAAAGAGCCTGATAGAATAAGTACGAGGCTTTAAAAAAGAAAAGAAGCCCTGTGGTCAATTTCTTCAACTAAAACTCTTCAAGGCAATGCCCCAGCATGGCCACAGTCAAAATGACTGAAACAAGTGCAGGCAAAGTGATTGCAGAGCAATGTGAAATGAAGTGTTTTACTCAAGAACACAACACATCATCCAGTTGGGGAATCGAACCCTTGATCTCACAGTTATGAGTACAACACCCTAACCTGTAAGCCATGTGCCCTCATAAGGCTACACAGTAACCTATTCCCAGAGTAAACCTGCTGGGCTTGTGGAAGTTGGGTATCTTGCCTAGATTATGGATATGCATTTTGGATCTTGGTAGAATGTAGCTATTGGTGATTGTGTGTGTATGTGTAGTAGAAGACTGTAGCTACAGTTAAGTGTAACAGAAGATTGCTGTAATTGCATGCTTGTTAAATATGCTAACATATTGATAATAAAATTTACTGTTAGAATAGGTGTATGTATGTTACGGCTATAATTATTTGAGTCCAGCAGCTGTTGTCATGAAAAGGTTAATTTTTTGACAAGATTTATTAACTGGAGTAGTTGTTGATAAACTCCAATTCAAACCTAATTCAAGCAGACCTACCGTGAGATGCACTCCAACTTTGATTTTCCCAGCGTTTATTTAGACATAGTCTATCTTAGGATTATATTAGTCAATGTGTCTTCATATGTAGTTAATATCAACATCATCATTGAACCCTTTAGCCTTCAGATTGCTCTGTTAAATGTAATGCTTATTTATTCACATTGTTTTGAAGTAATCATGCATTTGTCTTGTGGCTTTGAGATTTCAATGATGTGATTGTTTATTTTTAGAGTAATATTTTTGGGTAGGTGTGAGAGGCCAGACCTGGCTAGCTTGAAGATAAAACATGTAGATTATTTTGACTGGATATGGCCAGTTTAAATGCTAAAGGGTTATTGTCCACTTTTCTTATGCTTCCAGGCAAAGTCTCTATGGCTGGGTGCCCTTTCTGCAAGCCAACTTTTATGTTTCCACACAAGGGTAATATTTCCCATGACCAGGTATGTTTTCATGGAAGACCAGAAATGAACAACTTCACTTATATGTTGGTGAAGCTTGTTGACAACCACTGAGTGCAAGTGTGGCCAGGCACAGGTGTGACTGTGTGGCAAGAAATTTGCTTCCCAACCACATGGTTCTAGGTACAATCCCACTGTGTGACACTTTGAGCAAGTATCTTCTGCTATTGCCCCAGACTGACCAAAGCCTTGTGAGTGTATTTGGTAGACAGAAACTGAAAGAAGGTGGTGAGCTGGCAGAAGCGTTAGCATGCTGGGCGAAATGCTTAGCGGTATTTCGTCTGCCGTTAAGTTCTGAGTTCAAATTCCGCCGAGGTCGACTTTGCCTTTCATCCTTTCGGGGTCGATGAATTAAGTACCAGTTGAGTACTGGGGTCGATGTAATCGATTTAATCCCTTTGTCTGTCCTTGTTTGTCCCCTCTATGTTTAGCCCCCTTGTGGGCAATAAAGAAATCAGAAACTGAAAGAAGCCTGTCTCCTTGTCTTGATATCATGTGTCTGTTGTAAACGAGTGCCACTGTAATGCAAGTGGTGTCCTTCAATTCCAATATTGTTAGGGTGGCACAGACGGTAACTCATTGAGCAGTAATTTTAATGATTAATGACCAAGTTCAAATCCTGCCAGTCAGCTTCAACATTGCATCTTATCCCATTGTTGGTCTGCATGAAATATTTACTTTGTTCAGTTCAATAAACTACAGCTGCTCCAACACGCTATCTGTGTGTGTAGATACAAATTATATTATGCAATACAAATTTATACAGAGTCAAAGGGTCACCAATTGACCACACTAAAACCAAAATAATGGGTGGGCAGAAACGACAACAAGAACGAAACTTTTTGTTTAGTATTGGATTGGATTGCCCGTGTTCTGTCCATTGCAGGATGAAAACCTCAGCATGTTCTCTTCACCAACCATTGTCTGATGTGGTGGCCATGAATTTAATCTTGAGATTATAATGATTTGATGAGCCTACTCAGAATACAAGTCTGACCTCAACCTCCTTTTTTAGTTGCATTTTATGACACGCAGAGGAAACATAGGGTCTATTCTTTAACATGCCGGCCCCCACTCAGCAAGGACTCCCCCAAACACACCCATAGGTTGGAGGGATGTCGCCTGAGTGGTGCAAAGTTGTTACAGTATATGCCCCCATACTACTACTACTACTACTGCTGCTGCTGCTGCTGCTGCTGCTACTACTACTACTACTACTACTACTACTACTACTACTACTCACAAAGGAAAAAAGAAAAGCTTATAGATTTAATATTTATTATGTAATAACTATTAAAAGCAGTGAAGATGGAGTTGAAAGATTAGCGCATTGGAAACCTGATTTACTGCAAAGACAGGAGGTGAATGTTATTGTTACTTTGCAGATCTAAGCGTTTAAGATTTGAATATGTAAGCTGTTTTGGTATTGTCTTGGGTTTTATGTCGTTAATTTTATTTCTTTTTCTGTATTTTGCCAGGTTCAGGCTGTGAAAGAAATCGTCCCAGGGAAAAATGCTAATGAAATTATTTTAGTGCTTCAGTATTATGACAACTGTGTTGAAAGAACTATACAAGCTTATATGGAAGGTGGGTAATTGTTATGTTTTGAATATTTAATCAGTGTGTGCAGGTGTGGTTAAATGTAGGTGCAGGTGTGGCTGTGTATAGATGCTGGCCTGGTTGGGTGGAAGGAAGACTATTGTTTGAGTGTGCAAATTTGTGTATATCTATCTGTCTGTCTGTCTGTCTATTGCACAGTAAAGATGTGTGGTTAGGGTATTCGGTTCACAATTGTAAGGCCATGTGTTTGATTCCCAATGGCACATTGTGTCCTTGAGCAAGACACTTTATTTCACACTACTCCAGTTCACTCAGCTGGCAAAAATGTATCACACCTGTAATTCAAAGGGCAAGCTTTTTCAAATTCTATATCATTCTGAATCTCCCTAAGAACCCCATTAAGGGTATGCATGTGTTATTTCTTTACTACCCACAAGGGGCTACACACAGAGGGGACAAACAAGGACAGACAAATGGATTAAATCGATTATATCGATCCCAGTGCGTAACTGGTACTTATTTAATCGACCCCGAAAGGATGAAAGGCAAAGTCGACCTTGGCAGAATTTGAACTCAGAACGTAGCGGCAGACGAAATACTGCCAAGCATTTCGCCCGGCATGCTAACGTTTCTGCCAGCTCGCCGCCTTATGCATGTGTGTGGAATGCTCGGCCACTTGTATGTTAATATCATGAGTAGGTTGTTCTGTTTATTGGATCACCCAGAACTTTCATTGTGACAGATGGAGTACCAGTTATCTGTCTGTCTGTGTAGATAGATAGATATTTAGACAGCTCTAGTTAGACGTGTGTATGTGACCGTGTCAACTCTGTGTGTTTTCCTTAATATTTTCTGTGCAAAAGATGTTAATGACCAACTGTGAACAGATGCTCCACAGTCCATTTGACATATATAAGCACTGGTAGAATGAAAAATACCTCACTTGAAAAACAAGAAGTGGCGGGGAGAGGGACTGGAGGGAAGGTTGACGAGGAGAGCATCTGGCCATAGAAAATCTGTTTCATTAACTGTCTTTTAACTGGTGCCAGCGTAGAAAAAACAGATGTTAAAAATGACAATGACGATGATGGTGATGATGATGATGATCTTCATATAAAACAGAGTAAGAAAGGACTGAGGGGTATTAGACTACTGACCATCTGCTCAAGGTGATTTATTTTAGACATTGTATTTATTGGACAATCAAATTGATCTCAGCATGTAATTGGGTATTGTAATTGATTGTGTGTTTGCCATTATTTCTATGACCATTGTCTGTTCACTTAGAACTAATTGGGATTATTCAAACAAGAAGACTTATCATTTATGTTGTTGTTTGGACCCAGCTTGGTCCTGACCAAGCAGAGTTGGAGTGAAGCCACTCCATCTGTGACCGACTCATCTCTTTTCAAGTATTGTGACCCCAGCTGACATTACACTGCGTAACAAAATTAAAATTTTTTTTTGTCTTTGGTTAGTAAGTGTTATTTCTTATTTGCTTCTGTATAGAAATCAAAAGAAATGACTACTATCCCCTTCAAACTTTGCTTTTCTGATCTGGGCATCAGTGTTTTGAAACTGATCTATTATCCATTACATTTCAGACAAATTCAGTGTTGAATTACTGAAGCAGAAATGTTGTTATAGCAAATATTCTACTCAGTACCACAGATTTGCTTGTTAGTTGCTTGACACTTGAGCATGTCCCTTAGTGGCTGACAATATCCGTTATACTGCCGGTATATTACCTATGTTTATCTGTGGGCACACATATGTAAGCATATTATGCTCATAAGTTACAGGTAAAGACAAGGAAAAACATGAGTTTATCAGGAATCAAGATTTAAAGAAAACAGAAAATGGGGAAATATTGATGAACATCAATTGACTTGTATCAATTATTATTTATTAATTCAATACAAATAGACTGCATCCCCTCTAACAGCTGTTTCTGCTTCCAATGTTGTTTGGTATTGCTATTAATATGCTAAAAATATTTATCCTATTTGGTAATATAACTGATCTGAAACATAGAGCTTTATCAGAGTGAAGAATAAATAAAAAAGAAGAGCCTTGAGAAGAAAAAGGAACAGTTGAATATGGTTGTAATCATACCATTCTGCTTGTGTATCTCTTTGAGACATTAAGTAAATGACTAAACTTAAAATAGTATTTGGCGGATTAATCCTTTGTACAGGGGGAATAGGATGGATAAAGAATAAAAAAATAATAAATAATGGTGGGATACACCAATAGATTTTAGTCGGAGAAGGGGTGAAGATACAATAAGGTTTTAAATTAATCATAATAATTTTTAATGATTATGTCTATAGTACTAATTAATAGTATTTATCATAATAAAGTGCTAATCGATTAAATGTAATTTTTTAAATTTATTTACTAGTAAGTGGTTAAGCTCTTTCACCTGTTATACTTCACTCTGATGAAGCTTCATGGTTATTTTACTGAATATGATAAATATTTTTAGCATATCAATGGCAACACCATACAACATTGGAGGCAGAAATAGCTGTTAGATGGGAAGCAGTCTATTTGTATTGAATTAATAAATGATGATTGATCTAAGCCAATTGTTCATCAATATTTCTCCAGTTTCTGTTTTCTTTAAATTTACGTATATATATATATATATAGAGTTTTTGATATATTTTCTAAACTATATGAGGGCTGTTTCTAGTAATGATATAAAATGATAAGGGTGATAAAATATTTGGATGTTAAAAATTCTTCTTTTGTTCTTCAGATGGTGCCAAGGAGGCTTTGAAAGAATGGCATCTTCCTGACAATAAGGTGAGTGACTTTATGAAGCTGTCTTGTTTAATCTTCGTTTTAATTATTTCAAAATCTGAAATGCTATCTATTTTGTTCTTGTTGCTGTTTTACCTATCTGAGACTGAGCAAATTTATGATCTGAAGCAGTCCAGTCTTGACTATCCAGCCTTTTACTATATCCAAAACTATATTGTCTGACATGTCCTTCTTTTATTTAAGATAGTAATGTTTGATTTGGTTGCCATTTCTGGTAGATTGTATGGCTGTGTTGATCAGACCATCAAATGCTGTTATATACCACTGGTCACAATGCATTTCCTTGCATTGTTGTAGCTTTCAAAAGATGCCATCCAACTGGCTAGACAGGCATACCAACATTCCCCTTGAATGAAAAGCCAGTCCATCACAGAGTTACCCATTTACAGCTGAGTGAACTAGAGCAACATGAAATGAAGTGTTCTGCTCAAGAACACACCACACTGCAAGTCTGGGGATTGAGATCAAGATCTTAAGATTGTGAGTGCAACACCCTGGCCACTAAACCATTACAATGACCATTGCTTGGAAAAAAACAACTGCGTGGTGAAGGCTATGTTATTGATTACTGGTCTGCTCAATCAGGATTTACTCAGAGCAAAACATCAATAGCAACACACACACACATACACACCATACACATGCACACATGACACCCCCATGCACACACACATATACACATACATCACATGCACACACACACACATCACACACACAAACCCAGGCACTCTCTCTCTCTCTCTCACACACACACAGAGAATATTTTGTCAGAATATTTTGACTGGATATGGCTGGTTTGAATGCTAAAGGGTTAAAGCTCTTTTAAACGGCATGGACATTGCAAAATCCCTTTCCCCCATTTCTGCATCTCCTGGAAACAATAAAACTAATTATGAATTGATAGATATGAATAATCATTAAAACGATAAAGACACTAACTTTGCCCTACTAGGTGTGAAAGAATATATAATCTTTATTTTCAATGACTTTGTAGGTGTTGAAACAGAAGAAGAAGAACAAAAAGAAGTCAAACCAAAATCCTCCCTCTACTGACCAACAACAGAAGCCTAATTCTCAGGGGCCAGTAAGCATCTCAAAGGTGGCCAATGATGTGGTCAATGGTAAGTGTTGAAGGTCACCCGGCTAAATTATTATGAACGATGATGATGTTGTACTGTTTTTTTTAAATTTCATTTTGTTTTCTTTTTTGTTTTTTCCCTTTTTTTTTCCGTTCATTATTTGTTGTTGTTCTTTGTATTTTTATTTTATTGGCTGATGAAGATTGCTTTGTGTGTGTGTGTGTGTGTGTGTGTGTGTGCGCACACACAGGCATGCATGTGTATGTGTGTTTGTGTGTCTATGTGTATGTATGTATGTGCAGATATTCTCACACACATACAGTACACTTGTTATGTAAGCTAGAAATGTAGATCACATCTTTTTGTTATGACTGTGTTACTTAAATCTACTCCAGTTTGTGGAAATACAAGCATTGTGTCCATTCCTAAGAATAATAAGTCTGACGCTGTCAACACCTATCCTATTGTTCTCCATTTCGACATCATCGAAGTTGATGGAATTAGTCATAAACAACCGGCCCTTTTAGCACCTACAGGCTCTCTTCTTTTCTCAGTGACCAACAGTAAAGAGGTTTCCATAAAGTAGGATCTCTTTGAGACTTGTTCTTTTATATATCATACATTAGTGGTTTCTTGCACTTCTGAACTTTGATGAAGGCCTTCAACTTTATTTGGCATTAGAACTCCTCCAACAGAAAATTTCCTCTAATCAGAAGTTTCCTATCACTACTCAGTTGCAGCATATACTGAGGAGGCCCTTTCTAATTCTGGCATACTCTCTCCAACTCTGGCATACTCTCTCCAGCTCTGGCATACTCTCTCTCCAGCTCTGGCATACTCTCTCCAGCTCTGGCATACTCTCTCCAACTCTGGCATACTCTCTCCAGCTCTGGCATACTCTCTC
>NC_069001.1:32909768-32932779 GCF_001194135.2 Octopus bimaculoides
TTCTGGCATACTCTCTCCAACTCTGGCATACTCTCTCCAGCTCTGGCATACTCTCTCTCCAGCTCTGGCATACTCTCTCCAGCTCTGGCATACTCTCTCCAACTCTGGCATACTCTCTCCAGCTCTGGCATACTCTCTCCAGCTCTGACAAACTCTCTCCAACTTTGGCATACTCTCTCCAGCACTGGCGTCCTCTCTCCAACTCTGATATACTCTCTCCTGCTCTGGTGTACTCTTTCCAACTTTGGTATACTCTCTCGAGCTCATTTGTACTTCTCCAACTTTATTGTACTTTCTCCAACTCTAAAGTACTTTCTTGATTCCTACTGTACTTTCTTCAGCTTTTGTGTACTCTTTCTAACTCCGTGTATTCCAATGTTCAGTCTTGTCTATGACACTCTTCTTCCTGTACATTAACAATTCACTTACCATTACTTCTACTCTCTCTCTCTACACACACACAAAGAAAAAGAAGGCAATTAGAATTTTGGATAATTATTTATTTAGCACTTTCAGAAAGTCCTGTGGCCTGCAGTTTGTCCATGACTGCCTCAAAGGCTCGTTCTTGTGTTTGTGACACTCAGAGGAATTGGCAGTACACATGAAATTGGTTACGTGGGGTTGAAACTGAATCATGGACATGGCTTACCAAGCAGTTTACTTTCGTTTCACAACGTTCCTAAGTTTATGTAGTTAAAAGAGAGTTAAAAAATAACTGAGAATATGAATTAAAATGAAGCTGTTTTGTGGTGTGTAGTTTGTCTTTTGTGTGATATATAATGAAACTATGCAATAATAATTTCAGTTTAATTTCCCTATAAATTTGATTAGTTGTTTGGCAGCACCTCTGTTTTTTTTTCTTCCTTGTTCTGAGTTTTGTCTTTTTCTTCTCTTTCTTCTGGCTGTTCCAGGTGATATGCCTAAAAGGAACAAATCCACGGTTCGCATTGGGAAAAATGCGTCTCGAACTGGTGTTGTAATCTCATCATCTTCATCATCTTCGTCGTTATGTAGGGGGGAGTTACACACCGCTGCTGGCAAAGAAGTTGAGCTAACAACTACATCTCAGAGGGACCTCAATGGCGATTCTTCTAAATCGGATCTCCATACTAACAACGAATCTGAAATCCATAAGCAACGGTCTCGCCCTAAGTCTGGCCAAGCTGTAGCAAACAGTCAGACACATCAGGGTAGTAAGAAAGCTAGTGTCATCACTTCTGCTAACTCTCTTCCAAAAACAGGTATATTTTCATATTCTAATCCTCTGAAATCTTCTAGCTAGCATGTACATAATGAGGAACTAAATAATAGTAATTATCAACTGAATGCTAATTATTTTTTACCCAGTCTCTATATTAATTAATGTGTTTCTAGGAAATTGGGTGAGGACAGCAATGTTGGGGAATGGAGAAGGGACCATCTGGAATTACTGTTGTAGGAATAAGTTAAGTATCCAGTGTTTTCATTGTTGTAAATGTAGAGTTTCTGTGGTAGTTGAATGAAACATAATCCTGGTGGTGGATACCTTTGAATGATGGACTGTTACACAGCAGTCATCATTGCTTCTTGAACAGAGGCCAGAACTTGGATTCAATGTCAAATTTGGTCAAGACACCTGAGGATTGTTACCTGAGTTTTATAACAGGAATGTCTTCTTGTTGCTTTCTCTTAGAAAATAACAGGACTTGGATTCAGCATAGAAGATGAATAAAATACTCGATATTACTTTGCTAAGCATGTCAAAAATTTGGGGTAACTTGCATTCTGCATTATTAGATGACTTCAAGTAATAGATCACTTCATGAAGATTTAGTCTTCATGCATGGTGTTTAGAGTACAGAGGGGATTCCACATTATCTCAGGTACATTCACAGATGGTTTTGAAGTTAGCATTGCATGCTGTGTTAAAAATTTAGAGTAGTTTTTTTTTTTGTTCCTTCTTTCTTTCTTTCTTTCTTTCTTTCTTTCTTCTTTTAGAGAGAATAGAAGAGAGAGAGACTCATACTGCTGCCACATCTTGGACTGTGCTAATACTACACATACAAACATTCTAGGCTAAATCCCATCCACAAGATAAACCACATGACTGATTAGCTTAGAGTTAATCACCAATACACTTCAACCTCTAACTTCTAAATCTGCTCTCCTCTTCTGATTTTCTACAACCTCTTCAAAAACCTCTGCTCCTTGGAGCTAGCTGGTTCTTTACCCCCCCCCCCCATTCAACTCCATTCATTAAGCTCATCACTTTTCTTCTCTTCACACATATTGCATCACCACCTCAAGGTCCTACACTCCCCACTTTATCTCCTATGTGCTTTTCGCAGAGAGTCAACCTTCTCGAATTTCCTCCCCACTGTTCCATGTTTTTTCTGTCGTTGTCAACTTGAAGTTATTCAAGAGCATCGGCTGGGCAATTTCATCAATCTCAGACAGCATACATATAGACACAGCTCCTTTCTCTCAATTAAAATGTTTAAAAGCCCTCCAAATATATCAGATTTTCAGAGGTGGTTACTACTAATATGGTTACTTCCTTTTTCCTGGTTTTTGCTCTGAAAAACTTGAAAGAAGTGCACTCCATGATCCATTAAATATTTCAGACGTGACTTTAATTCAGTTTCTTAGACTCATTTGGAAATACACTACAAGAAGAAGAGTCACTCTACCAACAGGTACAATTTGAATGACCTACATCAATTAATAACAAATGTTACACCTACTTTTGGATTACATTTGGTACATCTCTCATACTTTGCTGTAATTGTGAGATTTGCTCCCCAGAAGAATATCTTAGCTGATATCTAATTCTGAGATTGTCTCTTATAAAGAATATGATGAATATTTACCTCTTTAGAATTAAGATTACTTTGCCAAATGTAATGCTTATTTATTCACATTACTTTGAATTAATCATGAATCATTTCATAGCTTTGATGATGTGACTGTGTATTTTTAGAATGACATTGCAGGGTAGGTGTAAGAGGTCAAATCTGGCCAGTTTGAACATACAACAGGTTGAATAGTTTGGTCAGATATAGCTGGTTTAAATGCTAAAGGGTTAAATTGTATCCTCACATCTATGTTCATTTACAGACCTCAGCCCAAATAATAAACTAACCCCTATACAATATTCCTTTACACAATATTTAAAGTGTTCCTGGTTAAGTGAGGTTTTTTTTTTTCATTGGTTTAAACTATAATTTTCTCTTATCTATTTAATTTTTGATTTTCAAAAAAAACTTCTGCATTCATTCATGTCTTGTTTTTGGTTTTATACTAATAAAAAGAGGAACTATTTTTTTAGTAATTTTTGGCTAACTTAGAATGACCTTAGTTTGAAGAGTTGAGTCATTAAAATATGGCATTGTTTCTTAAGGCTGCAAGCTGGCAGAATTGTGAACACACTGCACAAAATGCTTTGCAGCAGTTCTTTCAGCTTTGTGTTCTGAGTTCAAATTCTGCCAAGGTCGACTTTGCCTTTCATCCTTTTGGGGTCAATGAAATAAGTACCAGTTGAGTACTGGGGTTGATGCAATCGACTAGCTCCTTCCACCAAAAATTTCAGACCTCACTCGTATAATAGAGCTATGCTTTCTTCTAAAGGCAGCAGGCTTGGGATTCCGTAGCAGATAGGAATTGAGAAGCTGTGATGAGGCAATCTTTCCTAAGAGCATTATCCCTTTTGTAACCATATTCCTTTTGAAATCCACTGCTTTTCTTTCAATTAATTTTGAAAATAATGATGAATTTAATAAAATAATTCTCTCCTTATGAAGCTGGCGTTTGGAATGTAAATCAACATAAAAACTTTGATGGAAGATTTAATTTAAATTTCTTTAAAACAAAAAAACATATCATAGAACCAGAAGCAGTCTCAATCAGTTTGGTATCAAAAATGAACTAATTCCAATGGGGCAAGGATGAAAACTGGGTTATCGGATTGGTTTACCAGGAAATTATGCTGCTACACTACACAAAAGACTAATACAAATGAAGTAATAGCAACTTATTATACATTACATAGTTACAAGAGTCTCGAATTCATAGGAAGAGTGAAATAAGATTGGCATCTATAACAAGCCTTTTAATGACTGATTAAATGAAATTTCAGCTCAAATGAAATTTGAGTTGTTGAACTTATTTCAGCAGACACCTAACACCATATCTGATGATTTGCTCCAGAATGAAATAATTACTGAAATTAATTTCACTGACATTTCTTTCTTTTAAAAATGAATATTGTTTTGCAGGAAAACAGATATTATTTACTTTAGGTCTAGCAGTGAATTTTGTTTTCCTTTTCCTTTTGTTTCTTTTCCACAGATCAAATTTTTTTACAGAAATTGTCAACAAATTATTGCCTTTCCTTAAAGAGGGACAACATCAATTTCTCTTTTTTTTTTTATTTGGGGGAGGTGATTGCGTGGATGAGTGAATCTGGAAGAAACAGCTGAGATTGGAATGATTTAACCATGGATTTAATTGTTATTTGTATAAATGAAGTTTGTCTACTTTAAGGCTTCAGGCAGCTTGGGAATAAAGGAAGTTCATTAGTAAGACAATGAGACATGAACAATCAAATAAGAATATACCTGGAGCAGTTAGAAGAGAGTGCTGAGGTTAATCTAAAAGGAATGTGTAAAAGGATAAAGTAAAGAATGAGCTGAAACAAAGGCTGTGTATTTCAATAGAAATGTGCTAAAAATAAAAGGGTTAAACTGAATAACAAATGATACATATTTGAAATGGTGGTCACTCACAGGGTGATTCAAGGGTCAAAATATGTTCTCTGCATGATATTTTTTCTTTAAATTTCATTTTATTTTTGTACATTTAACCCTTTTACAGTGGAAATCAGATATATTCACTCAAAATTTCATTACTGTAGAAAGCAGTTTTATATATCAGTCTATCTTTTGTTGAGGAATGTCATATTTTAAACTTTTTTTTTATGTTGAGATTATGTCAAGTTTATTGAGATCATGTGACCTTGCAGAAAATACCAATTCTATTTTTTGGTAGATATTTAGCATTGTTATTAGAATAACCATGAAATTTAATTCCACAGTTAAAGGGTTAAAAACAAAAGGATAACATTTCTTTTTGATTATAATTAACTTGGTTTGTGTTTTTTTCTAATCTTTATTTTCAATTTAATGGAATAATAATTTTTGAATAATTTTTTTTTGTCTTTTTTTTGGTTTTTTTTTTTTTCTTTTGAATTTTTTTTTGTATTTTTGTTTTGTTTTGTTGTTTTTGTTTTTGCTTTTCTTTTCAAGGAAATCATTGTTAAATTTTTTGTTTTCTCTCAGGACATTCTGGATCAACGAAAAGTGACAACAGGGTTGACTTGGGCCCAAATGTGGTGGCTAAGGTCAAGAAACCATATGCAGGTGTGAACATAAATAAATTTTCAATAAGATATAGTATTGATTTTCACTGATTTAGTTAATTTTAGCAGCGTCTAACCTGTGTTGAGCCATGTCTTTGAGACAAATTCACTAGTTTTGCAGTATTTATCAGATTGGTGCAGGCATAGCTCTGTGGTTAAGAAGCTCACTTTGCAACCATGTGGTTTCAAGTTCAATTCTATTGTGTGACACATTGAGCAAATGTGTTCTACTATAGCCCTGGACTGACTAATATTGTGTGAGTGATTTTGGTCGATGGAAACTATGTGGAAGCCCATATGGCTGGGTGTGTTTATATTTACAATTGTTCCTTCCATTGTACTCTTTTTCTATCAGTTTCACTACATAAGTCTTGTCGATGCAGAACAACACTAGCCTCATTGGAACCTGTTTGATTTTCTTTTTACAGACACGCGCACGTGTGCACGTACGTACATATAATATCATGACCATCAGTTTACCTTCTCTTTTCCATGCTGGCAGGGATTGGATGGGTCTATCAAATTCCTTCCCTCTCTGACACAATACAGTAATCCCTTGCCTTATCACGGTTCACCTACCGCGGTTTATTATTTAAGCTTTCATCGATTCCTCTGTGGTGTTGTTTTGCATTTATAATAAAATAAATATATACAAATTATAAAAAGGATAAAGAAATATACACAGTACAGTACTGTTTCTACTTTGCGGATTTTCATCTATTGGGGGGTTTTGGAACATAACAGTCGAGAGGTTACTGTTCTCTAAAGACAAAACTGTCAATCTTTGTTGTGAACAACTGATTTGAGAACATGATATTTCTATGACTGGATACTGTTTCTACCACCAATCATTTGCCAGTATGGTTCGTGTACATTTTATAGCGTCACTGACATTTAGAGGGGATGTTTGCAAAAATTAAAGTGTCTCCTCTACCTTGTATCATTTTTTTGTGTTTTATTTGTGTTGGGGTTAGTGTTAGTGTTAGATGGTAAGCACGTGAGGGCACATGGCTTAGTGGTTAGGGTGTTGCAGTCATGATTGTAAGATCATGACTTCAATTCTCAGACCGGACAGTGTTTTGTCTTCTTGGGCCAAACACTTCATTGCACATTGTTCTGCAACCACTTTGTGTGGCACACTGCACACCTGTACACGCACTGTTCATTTGATGGAAGGAATGAGATAATGTACAGCACAAACAAATCATCCGTGCAGGTCATTCAACAAGAAATTGAAGACCCCTCATCTGTGGTTCTCAACAGGGTCCATAGGGCCCCTGGAGGTTCACATAAGATTTTGTTGTTAAAATTTATCTGCAATAAATTGGTTTTACTTCCACTGTACACAAAGTATTTTAACAATATTTTATACAGTTTCTTATAATATTTCATTATAAAAATATGATTTTTTTAAAACATTGAATGGCTGTGAGGGTTTATTTGAGTAAAATAGGAATCAAAGGGATTCATAGGAAAAAACCCCAAAACAAATGGTTGAGTGACAATGTAGTAGTGCAACATTAAGATGACTAAGTGTGTTGAGAGAATAGTGTGTTGATGGTGGGGGATAGATTAGATCATTCATGGACAAACTGCAGCCCACAGGACTTTCTGAATGGCATGCCAACAAAAGACTACCTTCAATTTTTTTCAGTCATGTGGCTTGTCTGAAAGAGAGTCATGTCTCGTGTGAAAAGCTTCTTGTAAAAAGTTGTCCACGTCTGGGTTAGAAGAAGTATGAAGTAAGGATGGTAGGGAAAAGAGATGGTTGGTGGTGATGCTGTATTACATTGGCGATGGTGTGATTGGAAAATGTGTGACGTTTATAGCCCCTGGTCATACCTTGATTGAATTGACAAACCAATGGTCAAAGGTGATTCTGGCTATGACCGTCCCATCTTATTTTGAGACTCAGTGAATCCAAGACAACACTATTCCACATACCACTATCATTCTCTTTTTTAGTTGTGAAGCTTGCCTGAAGGGGAGCCATGTCTCATGTGACCTGCTTCTTGTAAAAGCTTGCTCATGCCTGGATTAGATAAAATATGAAGCAGGGGTGGCAGGGAAAAAAGATAATGGATAGTGATGCAGCATTACACTGACCCAGATGGTAACCATCTAACTCTACTTTGTGAATCCAAATCTCCACTTCATCTTCTCATTTGGAATGGATTGCATTTTATGGCTGGATGCCCTTTTTACCATCAACCACATGGATGTGAATGTGTGTGTGTTTATTTAGTTTCTCCACAAAGCGTTGATAGTTGAGCTGCTTTTGATGTTTGCTGAGATACTTTCTTTCCCTGAAGGATCCTATCATTACTAACTCTCCACTGCTACTTATATTGTTTTATAAACAATAGCTACTGCAATAGTCATAAAAAGAGATTTTAAGATTGGTAATTGAACAGACAATCAGTGTGGTGGGGGTAGGTGGGGGTAGCCAAAGGTCTAAAAATAGAGATGCTGCATTAATCAGTGGATAATGTAAAGAGTCAGTGTTTGATGTACTCAGCCACTCCCACTTGGTTGCTATTGTTCTAATTGAAAAACAAACCTTCTCAAAGTGGTATTGCTGCTAATTTCTTTAATGAGTAATATTGAAAAACTTAAGTTACCTTGAGACAGGTGAATAAATTCATGCATGTGTGTGTTAGTGTGTATGTTTATATGTGTGCGCACATGTATTTATACATACATACACATGTATGCATGCATATACACACATATACATGCAGGCATACATATATATATATATATATATATATATATATATATATATATATATATATATATATGCATTTACAAACACATATATATACCACCACACATACAATTACATGCATACATATATATATATATATAAATACACATATACATGTATACAAACGCAATAACACATACACACACACACACATACTCGTGTGCGTGTGTCTATGCGCAGCCATTTTTTACTAAAATATATCCACCATACTATAATTCTTTTATTGACTGTCTAATGGCAGTTTGTCTAATCCAGCCTCACTCCACCAATGTTACTGCTGCTGTATCGCTTACGATCAATCAAAACAGCATGTTATTTTTACCTGCCATATTATTGATTGATGATAGCGAAGGCACATGGCTTAGTGGTTAGGGCATTTGGTTCAATATCATGAGGTTCTGAGTTCAATTCTTGCCAGTGCATTGTGTTCTTGAGCAAGACACTTTACTTCACGTTGCTCCAGTTCACTCAGCTAGCAAAAATGTGTTGTACCTGTAATTCAAAGGGTCAGCCTTGTCACATTCTTTTCTACTCCAGGCACAAAGCCCAAGATTTTTGGGGAGGGGGCCAGTCAATTAAATCGACCCCTGTATGCAACTGGTACTTGATTTATCGACTCCGAAAGGATAAAAGGCAAAGTCGACCTCGGTGGAATTTGAACTCAGAACATAAAGACAGACGAAATACTGTTAAGCATTTCACCCCATGTGCTAACGTTTCTACTAGCTTACCATCTTATCAGCTTTGTCACGTTGTGTCACACTGGATCTCCCTGAGAACTTCATTAAGGGTATGCATATCTGTGGAGTACTCAGCCACTTTCATGTTAATTTCATGAGCAGGCTGCTCCATTGATTGGATCAACTGGAACAGATGTTGTAACTGACAGAATGGCGATTATTTATTAGTGGTTGTTTGGCTGAATATCATTAGATTCATTTGGGATAATGGAATTTAGCATTGCAATAAACAACAACAGCAACAGAAATAACATTAGCTGTGGCAGCAACAACA
Organism: Octopus bimaculoides; assembly: GCF_001194135.2. NCBI lineage: Eukaryota > Metazoa > Mollusca > Cephalopoda > Octopoda > Octopodidae > Octopus > Octopus bimaculoides. Next base: position 32,918,945 of record NC_069001.1, read on the forward strand.
ACAGAAATGGTATCAATAATAGAAGCTGCCATAAACAAAAAGAAAAAATGATCCAATGGAAGATGTTAACATTGATAAATCGAGTGAAAATGTCGAGAATATCTGTGAAAAGTGAAATGCTTTAAGTAGCACCAGTAGTGAATAACTAAAGAATAATACTAACAACAACAGTAGTAAGCCTTATAATGTTGGTAGTCTTGTCCAAGCTAATGTGTAAGCATTTGAACACATTTGAACAAATGTTGTTCAATGGGTTTGAGTGACACAGCCACACTTTGGTCTTTAGCAAATTGCAGTGGACACATAGCATCTGATTGTGTGCAGATATGTGTATAGGATGTACAGGCATGTGCTAAGACTAAGACACCTGTAAAGATTCCTGGATAACCATGGTGAGGAACAGGTGTGGTTGTAATTTTGAGATACGCCTTGCTAGAACTCATCCGTTCAACTCAGTTTTGTGTCAAGCACAGACCAAAGTTGGGATCATCTGTCTTCTAGAATATTGATCGGCACTCAGTACATTCCACCACCTAAGCCATACATTCAGTGGGACATCCATGCTATCGTTTTATAGGGGTTTAGTGGAAGGTTTGCACAACAATAGTCTGTGAACAATTCTGGGTATTGATGAGGACGTTCTGCAAGAATTGTCTCTTCTGAAGGATTTCAGGTCAGGGATTAAGGGCAACTTCTAAACGTCAAATAGTGCTACAGGGTATGGTGCTTATTCCAGATAAATTCTATGGGCAGAGCAGTGCTGTCATCCTGGCCCATCCAAGGTGCCCATAGAGGACTAAAACCATTCTGCATGCACTGCACTCATTCATTCTCTGAATGTTATTAACTTGTGAAGTTATGTCAAACACCTGTTACTGTGTGCAGGGTGGATCCAGCTGTCGGCCAAGTCCATTGTAAAAATGGTTCCACTGCTTTCTGTTGGTGAGGAGCCATGGGCAGTTTTCCTCCCTCTGATGGCTATGGCAAAAGAGATAGCAAAGTGGATGAGATTGCAAAGACTGAGAACAGACATTCTTCATCTGCCTTTCTCTCATCAACTGGAAAGGGAATGGTGAAGATGAAGAAGGAAGTGTGCCACCCAATAAAGTTCCAATCTCAATTCTCATTTGCAATTTCCTGGCTGGAGGAAGGTACTTGTCTTTGTGTTGAAGAATTTTTAAGATTTGTGGGGAAGGTCTCTTTTACTTCAGGTAACTGTCTCTCATTATTTCATTTTATTATTTTTTTTTGTATTTTTTTCCCCTCAATGTAACCACTCTTTTTCTAAAATTCATCTTTGTAATGTTCTCCTATTCATTGCCCTTGTGACAAATAAAGAAATCAGCATCATCATTATCATTATTATCATCATTATCATCATTATTATTAAGGTGGCGAGCTGGCAGAATCATTAGCATGCTGGGCAAAATGCTTAGCGGCATTTTGTCTGTCTTCACATTCTGAATTCAAATTCTGCCAGGGTTGATTTTTGCCTTTTATCCTTTTGGGGGTCAATAAAATAAGTACCAGTTGAACACTGGGGCCGATGTAATCGACTTACTCCTACTCTGAAATTGCTGGCTTTGTGCCAAAATTTAAAACCATTTTTATTACTATTATATTTCCAAATTTCTAGATTTTTTTCTGTTCTTGTTTTGTGACTAAATTTTCTTTCCTCCTCCTCCTCCTCCTCCTCCTTATTATTATTTTGGAAAAAAATTATTCCATATTGTTCTTGTGACTCAAAACTGTTATTCATCAGATGATCGATGTTTCATCAATAATGATCTTGTAATGATGTGTCATTCCATTGAAAAATGTTTATGTTTTAGGTCTTGAGAAATCCATTAAGGATTTGAACAGACAGACAGTATCTTTGGATAGATTACAATTGGTGCTGAATGAAGAAGTGAAGAAAGCTTACAAACGAATTAGTACTGTCTTTGAAGAAATGTATTCTTGGTGAGTGTTCTTATTACAATTATTAATTGTTTGGTACAAATTTCCTCTGGCATTGGCGACTATTGTAGATGTTTATTAGCCATAGTGAAGGTGCATAGCTTAGGGGTTAGGGTATTCGACTTACAATCGTAAGGTTGTGAGTTCAGTTCCCAGCAGTACGTTGTCTCCTTGAGCAGAACACTTCATTTCATGTTGTTCCAGTCCATTCCACTGGCAAAAATGAGTAGTACCTGTATTTCAAAGGGGCCAGCCTTGTCATATTCTCTGTCACACTGAATCTTCTTGAGAACTACATTAGGGGTATATGTATCTGTGGAGTACTCAATTTGCATATTAATTTCATGAGTAGGGTCTTCTGTTGATTGGATCAACTGGAACACTCGTCATAACTGACATACAAGTATACTGGTATGGCACTGGTTGGTTAAACATATTTTAATTAACCTAAAGTTCATTTATTCCTAATCACTGCTTGGCACGTGGTCCAGTAGTACAACTCAGTCACTGATGTTGACTGCTTTTTCAGTTAAAGCTACAGCTTTGAATCTACCCAGGGTTATATCTCTTTGGTATTTCCCATTGAGATAGGCTAAAGAGCCAGAAATATGCATCTGGGAATCCACTAGAGGGAAGCACACTGGGCAGATATGGCGTTTGTATACCCATTATCATTATCATATTTTAACTAACATTATCATATTTTAACTAACTTTAAAAAAAAGAAATTCACCTAAATTTACTTAAAAAAATTCATGGTGGTGCCCCAGCATGAATGACTGAAACAAGTAAAAGAAAGTAAACGCATACATACATACATTCATACATACATACATACATACATACATACATACACACATACATGCAATGAGCTTCTTTCAGTTTCTGTCTACCAAATTCACTAACAAGATTTTGGTTGGCCTGGGGTTAAAGTAGAAGATGTCTGCTCAAGATGGCATGCAGTGGGATTGAACCCAGCACCATGTGGTTGGGAAGCAAACTTACCTCACAGTCATGCCTGTGCCTATATATGGCTAGCTAATTGCTGATTATTATTGCTTGTTGCTACCAGCTGTATTTTAGTGGATGGTTGGTGGCCTTTTCTGACCAAGCCATAGAGAAGCTTTCTGGCTTCTCTCTGCAAAATCATTGTCAAGCTTTTGCTAGTCTTTCTTGAGCAGACTATTGTGTTCCTTGCTGGTGGCTGTCTGGTCATACCATGGTGTTGTTTGCTGATCTCTGTAGGCCATGCCACTGTGGTGGTCACTGGCTTCTCTGAACCAGATTACAGAAGGCAAGCACTATGATCTCTATCAGACAAACCACAGATAAAAACAACAACCATCAGTTTAGTAGGGATCTGCTGTTTCTGCTTCATTACCACTTTTAGATGATGTTTAACATTGATATAATATTACACTTTGAAAATTGTATCAACAATAAAGCATGCACGCAAAAATAGATGTGATTATCTTGATTATTACTTCATCAATGTTTCTTTTGATTGATTGATTAGAGAATCTCAAATTTCATAGCTTATTCATCAGGTCACAGTTTTATTATTATTATTATTACTACTACTACTACTACTACTACTACTACTACTAGTTTTGGTGATATAGTAAAAAAAAACAGCCAGTCTAGCTTTCTATTGTCTTGGATATCTGCTTGCACTGTTTTATATTTGTGTATATTAATGATTTCTTACATTGGCATATGAGAACAACTCATTTTTGCCAGCTGATTGGACTGGAGCGACGTGAAATAAAGTGCCTTGCTCAAGGAGACAACACACCACTGGGAATTGAACTCATGGCCTTATGAAGAACGTGAGCAGAATACCCTAACCACTAAGCCACATGGCTTCACCACATACACATCTCTAAAATAACTGACCCATCATAGTTAGAAAGCCTCTGACCACAGGTCTACAGGATCAGGGTTAACCCATGGCTAAACAACAATAACTCTTCATAATACATTAATCTGAATAAGAATTGGATTATGATTGTATAATCTGCTTATTGTATGTAGGTTATGGTCGGTACATATTAATTCTGAATATGATTTGGTAGCATAAATTATGAGGATGGCTTTAGAACAAATAAGTGTTTGCCAATATGGAATCAAATCAGGAAAAATACATCCGGATTTGTCCTATTAATTCTTTCCTCACTCCACTCAGTGTGTCACAGTTTCTGCTTTGTTATCAAAACGTGATATACTATTGTTAAAATTTATGTCCTTTAATTTAGGAAATGATGTTCTGAATTTTGTAATGATATGTACTTAGAACTGATTTGGTACTGACAATGTACTTCCTGATCAGAAGTATTGTACAATATTAGGTGCAGGCATAGCTGTATGGTAAGAGGTTTTGAGTTCAGTCCCACTGCGTGGCACCTGGGATGAGTGCCTTTTGCTATAGCCCTCGGTATGGGTTGGAAGCAGTTTATTGATGTGGGTTTTGTTTTAGCATTGTAAGTGGAGTCGGTAGATGGAAACTGAAAGAAGCCTGTTGTTGTGTGTTTGTGTGTGTGTGTGTTTGTCCCCCACCACTTGAGAACCAGTCTTGATGTGTTTACATCTCCATAACTTAGTGGTTTGGCAAAAGAGACCAATAGAATAAGCACTCGGCTTTGAAAAAAAAAATAAGTACTGGAGTTGATTTGTTTCAAAATTCTTCAAGGCAGTGCCCCAGCCTGGTCGCAGTCTAAAGACTGAAATAAGTATAAGATAACAGATGTCCTGAGAATCATGTGGATGTCAGTGTTCCTTCCCTCATTTCCATGAAATCTATAGAATTAATCACTCATTAATGAATAATTTTAATTAGAGTATCTTAAAACAACTCAACTATCTTGTCTGAATCAGCGACAAATAACATGTTGATTGATTATTTTTTTTTGTTTTCCTTCTCCAGTCTTAAAGAAAGAGAGTCACAAATGATACAAGAACTGGACAAAGTGAATTTAGATGCAGGTTTGTCTTTTATATCACATCTTTTTTTTTATTGCAGCACTTAAGACTTAACCTAATGTTACTGAAAGCAGAGTTAAACCTTTTAACATTCAAAACTCTTTTGTGACCAGATTTCAAATAAAATATTACATTCCATTTAGAGTTTTCATTTAATTTTTTAAATAATCAATGGTTTTAAGTGGTTTGGTATAGTAATTAACTTTCTCTTTTTAACCCTCTCAGACCTGGGCCTCTTTGTCTCACTTTACCCTCCACTGGGCATCTGTGTAATAAAATAAATAGTTGTATATATAGCTCAAGAGTAATGGTTGTAAGAAAAATAATGGACGGAATCAGCTGCTTCTTCTCTTTCTATGTGTGTTGTTTATTGCCATTTTACTGGGAATCTGGCAGAGATTATGTTTAACCTATTCCTGCTTTAGTGAGAACTTGGTGTGACAGGGCTTAAGATGAGGTTTGGAATATAACTTAACAAAAGTGTCTTAAATAAAATTAGGATGGGTGGTTTTAATCTAAATATTTAATACTTCATAACAAGCATTTCTGTGTCCTAAAGTAATCAAGAATTTTCAGGGGATTTATTAAAGCAATTCACTTTGTCTTAGGAAAATAAGTTAATAAAGGTTTTTTTTTAGGTAAAATGAAAATGGGAGGTTTTAATTTAAATATTTAACATTTCAAAACTAGCATTTCTACATCCATCATTTTTGTTACCAACTATCATCTGAATAATATGGTTTTTGCTATTCATTTTGTGTGTGTGTGTGTGTGTGTTTTAATGAGGAGCTAGAGAAAAGGCAATTATCTTTCCCTTTGGCCATTAATTTATTGAGGGAGATGTCAGTAGGTTAATTCCCCTAATGAAGTTAAGTCCTACTTGCTTTACTTTATACATGTTTCATCTTGTCAGTGGTCATATGCTTGTCTCAAAACTTAAGCCACGCCACCTTAAGTTCATGCTATACATCTGTGGTGAAATTGTGATGGGCTCAGAAATAAACTGAATAACTACAAATAAATTGAATGACTGATGTACACACATAAGATGTAAGAATTAAAAACTAGCTTCCCATCTTTTGATGTTAGCAATTTCATGTTTTAAATCAGTGGTTCTCAACCATTTTTTTTTACCTATGGATCCCTTTGATTCCTATTTTACCCAAGTGGATCCCCATAGCCATTTGATGCTTTAAAAAATCCTATTATATTTTTATCACCAAATATTATTAAGAAATTGTATGAAAAATTGTTAAAATGTTTTGTGTATTGTTGAAGTATAACCAATTTATTGCTCATAAACTTTAGCATCAAAAGCTTATATGGATCCTTTTGAGAACCACTGTTTTAAATGAAACCTACTTGATTTACTTTACCATAACTAAAACAATGCTAAAACAGTAGACATGTCTGGACTTTTTTGCAGAAGATATTATAAAACAGCGAAAACAGAAGGCAGCTGATTTGAAGGTACAGATTGATCGAGCTCAACAGATGAACGATAGTGAAGTTGCTGAACTGAGAAGTCAGATTAAGGTTTGTAGTTAAGCTTTGGATACGTTTGTTGTCTTCTTCATTCTGAGGAGTTTTATCTTTCTTGCATTGATCAAGATTATTCTTGGAGAAACGTTATTGGTTGAAAAGAGTTTTGGCTGTTATTTGACTCAATTGGTTGTCAGCTCAGCAGTTAAGTTTGCATAGAGATAAACTCTTCTAAAATTAACTTGATGTTGATACTCTGTCCTTTGAATATGGACTGACTGTGTGGCAAGAAGTTTGCTTCTCAAACACATGGTCTAAGTTTAGTCCCACTGTGTGCCATCTTGGGCAAGTGTCTTCTTTTATAACCTAAAGCTGACCAAAGCCTTGTGAGTGGATTTGATAGATGGAAGCTGAAAGAAGCCCATTGTGGAAAAGCACCCATGCCAGCACCATGTAAAAGAGCACTTGTGCTGGCACCATATAAAAAGGTATCCGTGCTGGTGCCACATAGAAAAGCACCTATGCTGTGCCATATAAAAGAGTACCCATGCTGTGACACTTAAAAAGCACCAAGTGTACTCTGTAAAGTGGTTGAGATTAGGAAGGGCATCCAGCTGTAAAAACCAAGCCAAAACAGACGACTGGAACCTGGTGTAGCTCTCTAGCTTGCCAGCTCCTGTCAAACCATCCAACCCGTATCAACATGGAAAACAGACATTAAATAGTGATGATATATATATATGTATATATACATTTATGTATGTATATGTGTACGCATGTGTGTGTGTATTACTGTCTCCTTGTGTAGATATCATGTGATAATTGTAAATGAATGTCACCAACATCCAAGCAGTGTCTTTTGCTTCTAATCTTTTGTGAAAACATTTCTGGTGTTGAAGAATATTACCTTGCTTGGAAACACGTGAAGGTTGGCAGCAGGAAGAACATCTGGTTGGAGAAAAATCAACCTCGAGAAATTCTGTCTGACCCATGCAAGCATGGAAAAGTGGGCATTAATATGATGATAATGATGTTCTTTATTAGGTAAAGTAAAATACAGAACCATGGAAGGTTCCATGGATGATGACCTTGATATGTTCATTTGATGTGGAGAATGAAATAAAATACAACAGTTTGTATCCTTGTCTTTTATCTGAGAGTGAGAAAGATAGAAATGGTGCTGCTGTTTGACTGGGCATTTCACCTTACTGGCTGTCTTTGTATTTGCAGGAATTTGTAAGTTTCAGGCGGATTGATGAGGATATTGGTCGGAGCACGCGGTTCCACTATGATTCTGATCATCTGAAAAATGTAAGTGAAATTTCAATGGTTTACATAAAAGGCAGTGAAGGCAAGTGAACTTCAGCCGATCAGACTACTCAATATTTTGGTAAAACTACAAATGTGTGCCCCTTCGCTGACTTTGTTTCCTCATAACTTTCTGGAAAATTGATATTTTTAATTAAAATTTTCAATGAATATATTTCAGAGGGTGTACATTACAATTATATCAAAATTTGATGTGTCAAAATTTATGCATGTGTGTGTGGGGAGGAAGGGGGTAAATAATTTACACACCTCATCAAAATGCATGAGGAAACAAAGTCTAGGTGTGTGACTTACGTGACTTGATTCCCAAATTTTTTTCATTTACATCAAATTCCAACATCATCATTATATACACCATCTGAAACTTATTTGTAGAAAATTTTATTTTAAAATATTCCGTTTTCAGGAAGCTACGAGGAAACAAATTGAGGTGTGTGGTCAATCTGAAACTCCTTTCCATCCCTCTGAAAATGTCATTCACACCAGACTCCCATGCATCTTTGATGTACACCACCTAAAATGTATCTCTGGGTAATTTCATTAAAAAAAAAGAAAATCTGTTTTTCAGAAAGTTATAAAGAAAGTCAGTGGGGCACACATCTGTAGTTATGCCAATGTTTTATCTCAATGGTTTGTGTCATAGGAATGAAAAGTAAGCTTTTCATGAGTGAACTCTATGAACTTGTTTCACTTCACTTTTATAGGCAAATATAATTCCACTGTTAAACATTAATTACTTATCTTGTTCTCTTTCTCATCTCTTAACATCATGCCTTTTGCTCGCTCTCTCTCTCTCTCTCTCTCTTTCTCTCTCTCTCTCTTTCTCTCTCTCTCTCTTTCTCTCTCTCTCTCTTTTTCTCTCTCTCTCCTTCCATTTCTGTCTCACCCCTGTCTACTCTTCCTTTTTCTCCACCCCTCCCTTCTACGACTCTGCATTTCCTTATAAAGGAATTTCATCCGCCTTCTATAATATTTGGAATGAAAAATTTTTGACACAGCTATTTGGTCAGACTTACTTTTTAAATAAATTCATCCCTTTTTTTTTCTGTTTTATTTCAGGAGATTAACAAATTTGGGGAAAGTAAGTATCTAGTGTTATTTTTTTTATCACTCAAATACTCACACTCACACAAACACACATAAGAAATTATTTCTCAGAAGATAAGTGGCTCATTTGCTACACACGCACACACACACACACACACACATATATATATCACATGATTACATGATCAAACAGACTATCAGATGTTGTTATACATTGCTGGTCACGATGCACTTTGCATCGTTTAGTTTTTGAATGAAGCTATGCAAAAGCGCCCCTGTGGTGCCATGTAAAAGCACCCAGCGCACTCTGTAAAGCGGTTAGCATCAGGAAGAGCATCCAGCTGTAGAAACCACGCCAAATCGGATTGGAGTCTGGTGCAGCTTGCCAACTCTGGTCTCAGACCATCCAACACATGCCAGTGTGGACAACGGATATTAAATGATGATGATGATGGTGATGATGACATATACATACACATATACATAGCTGCAACTCAATTTGAAACAATGCTGTCATTTGTTCTCTTAAGCATGAGCAGCATGGATGTAGCTTTTCAGTCCTGCTTGGGACTGACACTCTTTTGCACAGATGTGATAACAATGGTCACCAGAAAAAGTAGCCAAAAGCGCACGAACGGTTTATAGAATAATGCACAGAAAGTGAACAGCGAATGAATCATTTAATAAAATGAAAAATAAGTATTACTAGGTTACATGATGTAAGTGGCACTAAGGGTGACCTCACACACACACAATTATTTTAAAAATTGTTTTTAAGATAACATTATTCCATCTCTCCAATATTTATTGAGTCTCTTATGTGCTCTTTTCTTTCATCTTTTCTTCAGTTACTCCTGTCAATAAATGTGCATATAGTGTAAACCGTCCAAACCAAAATGAAAGTTCATCATCTAATGGCAGCAGTCTACAACCACCCCCAATCCCAAGTGCTGTCATTAATACAAGTCATAATCTACCTGAAGAAATGAACGGTAACTTAACAACTCCTCATTATGATAATGATGATGATGATGTCTTTTTCTCTTTAATGATTTATAGGAATATTTTGCAACTGTCTGTCCTCCTCTCTTTTCTCTGGTGGACACACTGTTCTAAGATTTAGTATACATACAATCTTAATTCTGAAGATAAGTCTATAGAGGGCGATTTGGCTGTAGATTGAGTATACTGGGGATTGTGTGTGTCCGTGGGAGAGAGAGGAGAGGGGTATTGAGGGAAGGGAAGAGTGATACAAATGTAAACAAGAAATTTCTGTCAGGTTTTTTTCCCCATAGAAATAAAAGAGTTTTTGTGTTTTACTTCAGGGAACAACTCAAGCAATTCGAACTCGACGTCACAAGATGCTACAACGGAGGAACCTGTTGCAGTCTCTTCGTGTCCTGTTAGTAGTAATACCAATAATGAACAGGTTTGACATTTTCTTTATATATATACTTTTGTCCTCTACAGAAATTAATAAAATCAAAAATATAGAAATAAGATATATTAATGAATAAAAAAAAAATATATTCAGTTGTTTTGAGTTCAGGCTCACTGTGCAGCATGGCTGCTCTCCAATGACTGAAACAAGTAAAAGATAAAAACTTGATTCTCTCTTTCGTCTTCTTTAATGCTCCAACTGCAGATCATGTTATTTTGCTATTTTACTCCAAGTCGACCTTGATCAAGCAGACCTTATGGTCAGAGACACTTTTAGCCATCTTTTCTTTTGAAGACAGTATAATGCAATTTGAGGGCACTTTGATCACTGTTTCTAGCTGGCCAAGTGACCGCTCACTATAACACACTCTCACTATTACACCCACAGATACAAACACACTTTCACTCAGATCTTCATCTTCACATTACAAACAGACACAATGTTCTTTTCTTATGTTCCATTGACAAAAAGAAAATCAATTAACAACAATAGGATCAAGACTTAAATACAGTTTTGAGAGTCTGTTAATATTAAATCAGTTTTTTGCTGAGATATAGCTATTTTCTATATATCTATATTTAGAGACGAGTTATTCAGAAAAAGCAATAAAAGTTCATTAGTTTATTAGTCTCATCTATCATCTTTCATCTTTATTGGTTATTTTACATTTACTTTTCCATGCTGATGTAGATTAGCCGGTTTTTCTAATATTCTGTGGAAACATGTCTAACAATGAGGCTATATTACCTTACTTGGAAGCAGGTGAGGGTTGGTGATAGGGAATCTGGCTGTAGAAAAGCTGCTTCAACAAATTCTGCCTGACTTATGGGAGCCTGGTAAAGTGAACATTAAAACAATGATGATGTAAAAAGCACCTGTTGAGCATTACCTGTGACAGTGGCAAGTAAAAAGCACCTTTTGAGTGTTGGGCCTCACGGAAGCAACTGGCACCTGTGCTGGTGGCATTTAAAAAACACCTGCCGAGTGTTGGGCCTCATGGAGGCAATGTGGCCAATGCCGGTGTCGCATAACTGGCATGTAAAAAGCACCTTTTGAACATTGGGCTTCATGGAAGCAACTGGCACCCATGCTGGTGGCACGCAAAGATTACCTGCCGAGCATTGGGCCTCATGGAGACAGTATGTCTGATGCTAGTGTCGTGTAACTGGAATCTATGCTGGTGGCACGTAAAAAGCACCTTTTGAGTGTTGGGCCTCACAGAGGCAATGACAAATGACTGAGATTTTTGGCATTATGTTGTGCTTGAGAAGAAGACCCATCAAGCCAAGTGAAATCATAGTCGTGGCAGATACTGGTGTCACGCAACTGGCACCCATTACACTCTTGAAGTGGTTGGCATTAGGAAGGACATTCAGCCATAGAAACCATGCTAAATCAGACTAGAGTCTGGTGCAGTCCCTCAGCTTACCAGCCCTGGTCAAACCATCTAGCCCATGCCAGCATGAACAACGAACATTAGATGATGATGATGCATGGTAGACAGAAATACAAAACTGAGGTACGTTAACTGTATATGTATATTTCTGGACTTCATTAAAATATTTTTCTATTTTCTTCAGTATCAGCATTCAAGAACGTTTTCAAGCAATTACAAATCATCAGGTAATTAAGACTGTTAAATTTTCTTTTTAACCCTTTTAATACTAACCTGCTTAACACCACTCTTGCTTCTATCATTCCAACTTTCTGTTTTAATCCTTTAGCATTCAGATTTCTCTGTCAAATGTAATGCTTATTTATTCACATTATTTTGAATTAATCATGCATTATCTTATAGCTTTGAGGTTTTTTGGACAATTTTAAGTCCAGCAGTTTGATCTCTCAGTTATTGTGTCTAACAAAGCAAATATTCAGTTATTAAAAAGACTGTACAAAGATCAGTGAAAAATAATCAGTTGTATGTGTTATTTTCTTTGTATTTAGTTTGGTGAATAATAGTAATCTTAAACATTGATACAATGCCATAAATTTAGGGAAAGGAATGTAGTTGTTCGATGATTAACCCTTTAGCATTTAAACCAGCCGTATTAGGCCCAAATATTTTATTTGTCTTGTGTTTAAATTGGCAGATCCAGCCTCTCATACTTACCCTACAATGCCATTCTAAAAATAAACAATCATATTGCAATCTTGAATCAATGAGATAACAACTGATTAATTTAAAACAATGTGGATGAATAAGTATTATTTTTAACAGAATAATCATGATGTTAAAAGGTTACATTGATTAAACGCTAGTACTTGTTTTCATTGAGTCAGGTGGGATTGGAATCCTGAACATAAAGGGACTTAATGAAATACCACAATATACTTTGTCTGTTGCTCTCTACTCAGCCTATGAATCACTTTCCTTTTCCAATGTATAATAATTTTATCATTTCATATATATAAATATTCTTTTCTTTCTCTTTAAACAGATTATCGAAATAACTATAGTTCGGGTCGGTCATCTCGGAACTATCACCAAGTAAGTAACCGAGGTCATCGAAGAGGAGATGGGGGCTACAGAGGAAATTCCGATTCTTATTACCCGAACGAACAAAGAGTACAGTACCTAGGTCGGGCAGTGCATTTTGGGGCACGTCGGTCCCGGCCTGGTGGAGTGTCAAGGCTGAAGACAAATTCTCGAGACCAAGATAATTCAGTTTACAGATAATTAACTCTCCCTCCCCCTTTCTTCTCCACCCTTTTTGGAGTTGAGTTGATGGAAAACAAGGTACAAAAAAATTAAGTTTAAGAGTCCCCACTTCCACTTAACATGTAACAACAGTAAATATACAATCATTCACGCATTCACTTTACACATGAATGCATGCACTCATATTGTCATGATACATACACACATAATATTAAAAGGTTTTTTTTTTTCTCTTTCCTTTAATTCCTTCTTAGTTAGGTTTAACATAAATACTAAAAAATGTATAAAATAATGAAAAGTTAAAGAAACAAATGGCAAAATACAGAACAACCAAATCAGTCAAAAAAAATCAGGGAAATTAATCTATATGTACTATGTCATTATAATTGTCTCCCTTCGATAATGCTCTCTCTCTTTTCTCTTTCTTTTTTCTCTCTCTCTCTTCCTTCCTCCCTCCCTCCCTCTATCTCTCAGTCTATCTCCCTCTCAAAACGGAACCCAACAAGACATTTCTAAACATGAAACTAATTCTAGAAATGATTGTTTATGTTTGTCTTGAAATTTAGGGAGGGCAAGAAAAAAAAAAAAAAAAAATTTGGAAATTTCATGTTTAAAAAAAAAAGAAATAAAATTTAATAAAAATATAATTATTAAAAAATGCAAGAAAGAAGAAACAACAATATGTTTGGAAAATATTCTTTATGTAAGCTAAACTATTTCTATTTCTACAATTTTTCCCCACTAAAAAGAAAAAAAAAAAGAATCAGCTCTTTATGAATCCTCTTTCATGTATTCGCCTTCGATGCTGAGCAAACATTATCCTTCCAGAATAACATTTTTTTTCCAAAGATATCCAAAGATATCCAATACATATCGATCACTAAAACGTTATAAAAACTGTATTGATTTGTTATCAAGTGTCTTCTGTTATTATTATTA
>NC_069001.1:32934313-32934995 GCF_001194135.2 Octopus bimaculoides
CTGTACTCTTTCGCCACAACTTTCTCTCATTCTTGCTTCCTGTTTCTGTTGCGCCTGTCATTCAAAGGGTCAGCCTTGTCACACTGTGTCACGCTGAATATCCCCGAGAACTACGTTAAGGGTATATGTGTCTGTGGAGTGCTCAGCCACTTGCATGTTAATTTCGCGAGCGGGCTGTTCCGTTGATCGGATCAACTAGAACCCTCGTGCCAACAACAACTGTGTAAAAGAACATTGCCATTACCATATTTCCATGCACAATAGGGTGCTGAAAAGTTCTTGGCTTTGGGTAAAAGAAAATACAGGAGGATCACTTAATTATGATTTTATCCCACATATTCCCCCTCTCAGATGCACACACTTATTACAGTGGTCCTTCAGTTTTTCTAAGCCCTGTAAAAGAACTCGGAAGGCTGGGTCTCTAATCAGGCCTTTCAAGATACCCTTAAACCCAGGACATTTTCAGCACCCCCTCATAAGGTCAGATTGTATTCAGAAAGTCGAGTCTCAGATCTGCATGAGATTAAAATGTTAAAGCCCAAGTCTCATATATTTAGAGGGTCGGGTGACACGTAAAAGCACCCACTACACTCTCTGAGTGGTTGGCGTTAGGAAGGGCATCCAGCTGTAGAAACGCTGCCAAATTAGATTGGAGCCTGGTGTAGCCATCCGGTTGCACCAG
>NC_069001.1:32935005-32939962 GCF_001194135.2 Octopus bimaculoides
AATTAGATTGGAGCCTGGTGTAGCCATCCGGTTGCACCAGTCCTCAGTCAAATCGTCCAACCCATGCTAGCATGGAAAGCGGACGTTAAACGATGATGATGATGATGATGATGATTATTATAATCATTATTCAGGCGGCGAGCTGGCAGAATCATTAGCATGCTGGGGAAAAATCCTTAGCAGCATTTTGTCTGTCTTTACATTCTAAGTTAAAATTCCACCAAGGTTGACTTTGTCTTTCATCCTTTTGGGGTCAATAAATTAAGTACCAGTGAAAGATTGGGGTCCATGCAATTGATTAATCTCCTCCCCCACAAAATTTGAGGCCTTGTGCCTTCAGTAGAAAGGATTATTATTATTTTCATTATTATTATTATTGCAGTGAGCTGGCAGAATCATTAGCACACCAGGCAAAATGCTGCTAAGCATTTTGCCTGCCTTTGCATTCTGAGTTCAAATTCCACCAAGGTCATCTTTGCCTTTCATCCTTTCAGGATTGATGAAATAAGTACCAGTTGAGCACTGGGGGTCGATGTAATCAGCTACCTTCCGTTCCCCCAAAATTTCAGGTCGTGTGCTTGAATGAAAGAAAAATAAAATTGTTGTTGTTGTTAAGGTGGCAAGCTTGTTGTGTTGTTAGCACGTTGAACAAAATGGTGAGTGGTATTTCGTGTTGTTGAATTAAATGAAAAACAGAGAGACAGAGAAAGCACCGAGTATTAAAAATTGTGTAATACGTGTAAAAGAGTTGCTATAAAGGAGATTTATGGATAAATGCATGGGTGATGCTTGATTGGTGAAAAAATGGCTTGTACTGATAGTGGCAGATATCTATGATAGAAGATAGAGTGAGATGTGGGAAAACTCGGTGAAGTCAGGTCTGAGGCCATATCTTGTGATGACACATAAAATGATGTTTAATAAAAGGTTATAATTGGAGAGTGAGCGAGTAGTTGGTTACAGCATTTATAGAGTATTAAGTCAATTGTTAGCCACAGGGAATTAATTATAAGTTGTTGAAATGTAATATCAGGTTAATGTAGTTTTAGTAAGCTAATGTATTATAATAATAAAGTAACACACACATAACATTGATAAGTTTTTATATGAGAGATCTGTCGTTGCTTGAATTGGTCAACTTAGCTCTAGTGTAAATATTGTCAATTCTAGATGAATCAGTTTGGGAACCTCTGTGTGGTTATTCAGTTTGCTAGAAATGGCAGTAAATTTCCTTAGAAAACCAGAGACTGGGCAATGTAGGCCTGGGTACACTACAACTGAAAATAAGATTGGAAGGCCATGACTGGGACATCATTGAGCACAGGCTTGCACGATGGATGCTGACTTGAGGTTAAACATTGATACCAACAACTCTAAAGGTTGATCATGATGAAATCTGAAATTAGAATCTACCACAATCAACTTTTAGATTTATCGGTGGTGTCAGCATTTCATCAGACAGGTTTATGATCAAAGATGTTCCCATTGTGAACTGCCTGTCTTTTTTCAGACATAGTGTATCAAGGTCTTTATTATCCAATGGTTTATTTTATTTTTATTTTTTAGACAATAGGGTGTAATTGAGGACAATTTCCTGCTGTTCCTAGCAGGTTAAACAAGCATGTAAAGAAGTTCTTCAGTTGATTTGTCTACAATTGATAACATATGTATCACTGAATCAATGAATGGCAACCCTCTTTGTATAAAAGCTTATCTGTGTGATGTGTGTGTGTGTGTGCTTTATTATTATTATTATTATTATTATTATTAACCCATGCTAGCATGGAAAACGGACGTTAAACGATGATGATGATGATATATATATATATTAACTAACTAAAAGTACATTAACCTTGTTATAGTTCTGCAGCTTATCTTTATCATTAATTCCCTGCAGCTAAAGATTGACTTAATTAATAATACTTTATCAGTACTTTAACTAACCACTCTCACCCAATTATAAGCTTTCATTAAATACTATGTAATTGTAAACAATAGTGCAAGAGTTAAATTACATAGTTCACTGTGTCTCAGGCTTCTTAACCTAGCTAAACCAGATTTGTTGCTTGCTCTTATAGTTTGTGTGTATATTTCTTCCACAGCTTATGCATCTTCTGGTGTGTGTGTGTGTGTATGTGTCTATGCATGTCTGTTACTTCCTTGCTCATCCATATTACTCTGTTTCTATGCTCATATCTCTCTGTGTGTTTGTCTCTCTTTGTTTCCTTGCTCATCTCTCTCTCTCTCTCTCTCTTTATTTCCTTGCTCATCCCTGTTTGGGCCTTGTGCCTAGAGCAGAAAATAATATGCTTGTACAAGGCGCCATGTAGCTGGATTGAACCAAAGACCACATACATGGTCAGAATGCAAGCTTTTAGACCACTCGGCTACGCCATGATGATCTTTACTCCATTTGGCTGCCATACTCTCAGTTTTGTGTGGAAACAATACAGCTGAGTGCATACCAAAAACCAGAACATATTTATTGTAGAACTGATGATGATGATGTTCAAATGACTTATGGTTTGTTTAGTTCCAGCCTGAAATGACAGGAATTACTTAAAGATCACGTTTGTTCTCTACAGAATATTTTTGAAACCAGGAAGGCTGACAAATTTGAATGTATCAAGCATTTTGAATCTCACCATACCACCATTCCACTAACATTGCAAGATCTTTTAGTGCTTAATTTAACAGCCAAGACAAGGAATGAAATGAGTGGAATGTTAATGTATCTAAAAGGTTTCATTTGTATATTAATGTTGACTGTTTAGTATAAAGTTCTGGCTCCAATAGATATTTACATTAATGTCAGTCAAAGCGAGATGTTACGTTGGATGTAGAGGAGACATCTTAACATTGAAATTCTCCTTGAAGATTTGATGAAATTATGAAACAAGTGGAAAAACATCTGGAACGAACCCAAAGAGTTGAAATAGAAACCAACCTTTCCCATTCGTATGGAGGCATGAGTCAAAAGAGAAGGCTACGATGATGACACAACACCCCGATGCCAACCTGCCAGAAATGACTGGCATAGTTCACTCGCCACTAGAGACCTACTTCTGAAAAGCCATGTTTTATGTCTTGATTGATAATGTTATTAGAGGATTAACTGTGTGTTAATCCTGTAATAATGCTGTTAAGCGGTTGGCTGATAATTTCGATTTCTTGTGGAAAATATCTCACAATGTCTGAAAGTGAGTTTAAAAAAGGAAATAAATAAAAAGTGAAAGGAATTGATTCACTGAAGACTTTGAAAAGAAAGCAAGTGTTAGAGAAAAACTACAACTGAAGCCTTAAAAATTGCTAGATTTTTTTGGCTGACTACAAACTTCATGTTTGGGAATATTCATTAAAATTTTAACTAGAATCACTTTAGCTCAACATGTAAAACTTTTTCAAGGTCTTCCTGACTCAAACTCAGCTTATTGATTTGGTAAGACTCAGTATTGAATTAAGCAATGCTGGAGAAATTGATTTTGATTGTGTTATTAGAAATTTTGCAGATAAAATATTTGAAAAGCTCATTTTATTAGCAGATTAGGCTTATCATTGTTCTGTATATAAAGTATATTGTTATCTGGTCATTCTGGTGCGCTGGGAATAAAGCATTTATGAAAGTTTACCAGTGGTTATATTTCAGATAGCCAGAGATTAGCCATCATGTTCAATTATGCTTTCATAATCATACATCAAAAGCTGTCGATTATTTTTGATATTTTTATCATAACCATAATTTTCACAAAGGAGGAAAGAACTACAACTTTAAAATGTAAAGTTGTACTGTTATCATCATTGAAATAACTTAATTGAGCATCTAAAGTCCATTTGTACATTAAATCCTCAATTTTGAGGAGAGGACCCCACCACCTCAAGGGGACTGAAAAGAAACAAAACAATCTTGTTCTGCCTTGTGGAATTTCTCTTTGAGGCTATACTTCCAGCATCAACTAATCACCCATTACTACCTCCATTGAGTAATTATCCATCATTACCTCCAGCACCTACTCTTCTCTCTTCCTTGCCTCTACCACCAACTAATCTCCCATCACTACCTCCAGCATCAACTGATCTCTCATTCCTGTCTCTACCATCAACCTGTCACATATCACAACCTCCAGTACCAACTCATTACCCATCCCTGACAACATCTTAGAGTACTTTAAAATTTCTATTTTATATATGTAATATTTGTATTTGTATACATGACCATACTTTGGTTAAGTTACTATGGCACTTTACATATATACCTAGGAAACAACATTTTATGTTGAGCCAACACAGGTGTCTGATTGTGGTTGCATGATCTGCTGGAAGTGGCAGCCAAACCTTTCCTTAATTCACATTCCACTTTCATGGAAGAAAAAAAGAAAAAGAGATAGTGGCATATGAAATAGTATTGTCTTGGATTCACTGAGTCTTAAAATAAGATGGGATGGTCACAGCTGGAACACCTTTGACCATTAGTTTGTCAACTCAAATCAAGGTATGACCAGGGGCTATAAACATCACTTGTTATTCCTCACCAACATTACACATTTTCCAGTCACACCACCACCAGTGCCAATGTAATGATGCATCAACATCCATTATCTTTTTTCTCTGCCAAAGAGTCAAAATCATTCTGCGATCCTGCTTCCTCCGAAATTTTATTATCTTTTTAGGTATGACATGCATTTTGCTGTTGACCCAGTTTAGCTCTGATTAAAAATGTCCCAGCTGTAATGTCATGTCTTTTTGTCTATTCAAGACTATATTTTCTCGATACGTTTTCCCTCTTTTTTTATTTTTATTTTGTTGATAAAATAAGTACCAGTTAAACAGTAAAATTGCTGTAATTTACTTCACTCTCCATTCAAAACCGTTAGCTTTGTGGCAAAAAACAGAAAGAATTATTATTATTACTTTCTTAAAGATGACAAAGTGATTTGAGGGAGATTTGGCAGCTATTTCT
>NC_069001.1:32940497-32941507 GCF_001194135.2 Octopus bimaculoides
CTCTTCTTCTAAGTCGCATTGATTTTAAACAAGAATTTATTTGAACTACAATGAAATTTATAACTAAATCTGCAATTAGAGACAGTCGTGGGCGGTGGAAAGAAAAAGCGATGGTTGCATGTTAATTGACTCAGATAGAAAATCACCTTCGGTAAGTCCGACATTTTATTTTTAACTGAAAGCAGACGATAAAGTTTGTTGGGCGAAGGTAAAGAATACACACACCACCCGTTTTTAGGGTTTAGAGTTAGGGTTACACCGAAAACGGGTGGTGTGCGTATTTTTTGATTTCCGCCGTTCGTTGGCTTAAAATCTTCCCTAGAAGATTCTATTACAATTTCTTTCTTATGTACGAAGTTTTTTCTAGCAATATTATATCATTGTCAGGCACTAGACTGATACTTTATTTTTAATTTATTTCTTTGAGGAAAAACTGATACCGACCCCCCCCCTAAATACTTGCCTTTCTGTCACTTTTAACTGAGTTGTATTGAGAATCTGTAAGTAAGATTCGACCTGTGTTGTTTTCCACAACCAGTTTCTTAATTACAAAATTAAACTTCAGTTTTGGTGAAATATGTTTGATTAATTTTCAGAAAAATCACTCCCGCTCTTGTTTTAAACAAAGATTTAATTATGATATAGTGGAATTTGTAATTTGGTGAGCTAAAGTTGTATTATTTGGTGTTATATTGTTTATATTACTGTTGTTTGATTGTTGTAGTGTTCTCTGAACACTCTTGTTTGTGTTGTCTTGGGGCAGTTTGTTTGTACTTTCCCTCCTTATAGAGGAAGGTAAGCCATGTGAAAATGTTAAAAAATATCAGCGACTCAGATATCAGCTGCTCAGAACTGTCCTCTTCGGAACAGAGCAATCAGATACTTCGTGGAGTAAGATGGAAAAACGGGCGAGAGAAGATAGAAACTTTGCGGAGATTGCAAAGATTAAAGAACATCGAATGGAATGGGATGAATGGAAAAAGTTAATCAAAAATAAGGCGTGAAGGAAC
>NC_069001.1:32943978-32948277 GCF_001194135.2 Octopus bimaculoides
TATGTATATATATATATATATGTATGTATATATATATATATATGTATGTATATATATATATATATGTATGTATATATATATATATATGTATGTATATATATATATATGTATGTATGTATATATATATATATGTATGTATATATATATATAGTATTCATTGAAACTTTTGCTGATAAGACTAAGGTTGTCGACTGAGTTTAAAGTTAGTAAGCTGACACCTTAAATCATTTTCAACAAATCGCCTTTGCGTACGGAAATAATCTCTTACGTTCTCATTGATAATCCACCGGCCGGCTAAGTGTTGTTTTTATTTCTTTTTTTAATTATCATTCCGTGTGTAATGTTGTTATTTTTTGATTTTATATAGCGAGGTCAGATGTAGTTGTGAGTAGCGGTTACATAATATTCTGGAAGTTAAACCATCAAGTATAGTCTTGCAATTTTATTGTCAAGTCTTTTTCAACAGCATACTTATTTTACAACTGACGCTTGTCGTTTACTGCTTACATGCTAAAGCAATCACAAATGCATGCACACGCATAGACATACATAATGAATTAAATTTGTTATACCTTACTTTTGATGAAAGGCAAATGATACCTATACGTGGCACATATTTGCAACGAGCTAAAGATAGAAATCACTTACTCGTATTCAAATTAGAAACTACTTGCTGACGAGTGGCTGCCAAAAAATAGCTGTCAAATCTCACCGCCTTAAAAACTGTGAGGCAACAGTGCACTCCAAGATGTACAATAGAAAAAAAAAGAAAAGAACGTGATAGACATAGGTGGAGCATTTTTGATAATAGTAATGTTCGAGCAAGACTGATCTAGGGCTAGATCAGTAATAGGTTGCTTCTCTTGTGGTTATTGGTGTAACTCCTCTATCTTGCATAGGTTGTTATTTACTCCTTGATCGAACAAGCCTATGATTAAAGGTATTCTAGCTGTTGCCATTCTGCCTTTATCTCTTTCAAGTAATGCGTTACATTATCTTATGTGTTCTTCATTTTCTGAGACTGTGGAATGTAATTTAAGGTAGACTTAGTTGATATTTCTCGCAGGCTGAGCGAGAAATATCTACTGGGCTGCCCCTTTAAAAAAATGTGTATGCGATGATAGATAGACTAGCAACTTTGTCAATTGTTACAAGATTGTATATTTTTGGACGTAAGGAAAATTGAATTGTTTGGAGATTAAATAATTCAGAATATTCAGAAACCAGGGCCTATAAAAGGAAGGAGGTTCAACTAGCACATCGGTTCAGGGCCCGGAGAGCCAAGACAGGACCTATGACTAAGGGCTGTGCTTCCCTCTTAAAAATGTTGTTGGCACTCCGTCGCTTACGACGTCGAGGGTTCCAGTTGATCCGATCAACGGAACAGCCTGCTCATGAAATTAACGTGCAAGTGGCTGAGCACTCCACAGACACGTGTACCCTTAACGTAGTTCTCGGGGATATTCAGCGTGACAAGGCTGACCCTTTGAATTACAGGTACAACAGAAGCAGGAAGAAAGAGTGAGAGAAAGTTGTGGTGGAAGAGTACAGCAGGGTTCGCCACCATCCCCTGCCGGAGCCTCGTGGAGCTTTAGGCGTTTTCGCTCAATAAACACTCACAACGCCCGGTCTGGGAATCGAAACCGCGATCCTATGACCGCGAGTCTGCTGCCCTAACCACTAGGCCATTGCGCCTCCACTTAAAAAAAAAATGGTAATATTAATAAATAAAAAATTAAAAAAATATTTCGATTTAAAATTTTTTAAAGGAATCTCTCCCGATTCTCGGGTCTGAAAGCAGTCTTGTTCAGCTTTACCAAATTTCTCTCATGGCCTACTAATGACTAAAAAAGTCAGTCACAAATTAGAGATAGTTACAGAACTTTCATGCATAACTATTGATGATAGATAGACTGGCAACTTTGTCAACCGCCACAAACGTGAAGAAACTACATTACACATAGAAAACATAGCAACTCAAATGAGTGGATCAACTAATGAAGGAGGTAGAAAAGCCTTCTGAATTTAAAGCAGTATCGTAAGGGAATTTTTGGTCTGCATTGTTGTAGTGGTTGCATGTTGATCGTGTATTGTTTTGATGACCATCGTCATGTGGACAAGCGGGTTGCGTGTACAATAAATGAAACAACTCAAGAACTTTTAATAGATTTACTGCTGGACATGA
The DNA here is from genome assembly GCF_001194135.2 of Octopus bimaculoides. Taxonomy (NCBI): domain Eukaryota; kingdom Metazoa; phylum Mollusca; class Cephalopoda; order Octopoda; family Octopodidae; genus Octopus; species Octopus bimaculoides. The sequence goes on from NC_069001.1 coordinate 32,946,164, forward strand.
TTTACTGCGTTGATCATCGTTGATTAAAGAATGATGTTCATAATATAACCGCCGACTGAGAGGAGAGAACCGCGTTGTGTCTGTAGACTAGCTGTGGTACATCACGTGTTGTCCGAAATCGTTTCTTGGTCTTAGCGGTCGGCCTTCTGTGACTTCCCAAGGTGGTCTGGTCTTAGCTGCCTGTCTTCTGTGAGTGCTCTATATAGTCTACGCGAATGCCCGAGGCCGTCTAGGCGACAAATGGTTTTTATCGGATGAAAAAGGGCGAATTTTAGATCATCCGAAGAGCCATATCACGCTGATTGATCGGTTTATAAATCAGTCACGTGAAACTGTGGTAGCTCACTCGTGATCCTTAACTGAATGTCTTGCTGTTGGGGTTCGAATCCCTGTAGCAATATAGACTGGATTTAATGAAATACAGCTTGTATTTTCTACTTGTATATCCTATATTTCTGGTGAGACAACTTCAGCACAGTGTTGGCTGAAAGCCATGGGCGTAACCAGGTTTTAAAAGTTAGGGAGAGAGAGCAGTTAAAAAATGGCGCCAGGGCACATACCAAATAATCTAAAATTCACTTTACAATTTTTTTTGGATTTAAAATAAAACAAACAAAACACGGAAGTTATTGTTTTAAAGGAAATACATAATTGCTATTTTGTATTTAAACTGAAAACAAGGAAGATACAGTTTTAAAGGAAGTGCATAATTATTTTGTATTTAAAATCAAAACAATAAAAAAGTTTTACAGTAGGCTCAAATCCATTCACTATCTAATATGAAAATGTAATACATCCCCACTAAAAATTCGTGTTTATTTAATTATTTTACATTTTAAACGTGAAATGAAAACAAAATGAATCAATATAGAAATGTATGTAGCAATCATAACAACTTCTAGGCTTCAATTCTTGTAAAGTTGTATTTTATTTTATTATAATCCACTTCAGTAGGCAACTGCCTGTCAATGAATGACGTCCATTTTTAGTACGAAGGCACAATTTTATGTACTTGAGCCAGTTAAATGATCGTCCATAGACACACTAGTAAGGTTAGTAGAATGTACAATATGAACAAGTTAGGACACATAAACACGTCACTGGCAATCATGAATTTAAGTACGACACTGTACAACTAATAGGCTGGACTTGGAGAATCCGAGTCAACTTCTTTTGCTCTTTCTCCGTGAAACTGAGTATTTCTAGGCTTTTTGTGCAAATTGTATGTATGTATGTATTGATTTCCAATCGCATATACATGTGTTTATGTATGCAGATAAATATAAATACGTACATGTATATTGACAGAAATTCATGTATATCAAGATGTTCATAACTTACTTTTACGTACACATACAGACATCACTGAAAGAAATGCACAGATGGACACACGCACACACACGCACACACACACACACACAAAAATAAATAAATGAGTGTGTGGTTATGTATGTGTGTTTAGCCCCGAAAGGTCTAAAACGATGCGTCCTTGAGGAAAACGAATTTGATTTTCGAAATCTGCGTCCCAAAGAGAAGGTTATCTAGATAATAATGAAAAAAATATAATTTGCTAGAGAAATTTCAACTTTTAGATCGCCAAATTTCTTACTCTCTATCTGTCATCATCAGGCCCGCTCTCTCTTTTACGCCTTCCCCCCTTTATATCTAACTATATTTGCACCCTCTAAGCAAATTTCATTCTCCAACTTAAGGGGAATACCAATGCAAACGCATTGGTTTTAGTATAAGCGATATCAACGATGCGTTTGGCCCAGGAACCGCTAATGAACGTAATGGCGGTTCAAGAAATTTCGTAGCGGTAACGAGAGTCTTGAAGATGATAAGCGTAGTAGTCGGCCATCCGATGTTGACAACGATCAACTAAGATCCTTAGTTGAAGCTAATCCACGCACAACTGTTCGAGATCTTGCTTCTGAATTAGACGTAATGTATACGACAATTTCCAACCACTTGAAAGAGACTGGAAAAACAAAAATACTTGAGAAATAGGTGCCGCACGAATTGAACGACAACCAAATAAAAAAAAATGCCGTTTTGCAGTGTCGTCCTCCCTTTTACGCAACAAGAATGACCCGTTTCTTGACCGGATTGTG
>NC_069001.1:32948699-32964651 GCF_001194135.2 Octopus bimaculoides
CCTGCAGAAGTTGAACGAATCGGGCTACGGAACTCTGCCACATCTGCCATACTCACCAGACCTCTCGCTTCCCGAATATCACTTTTTCAAATATCTCGACAACTTACTGCGTGCGAAATGCTTCAAAAACCAAGACGATGCCAAACACGCCTTCAACGACTTCATCGCCACCAGAACGCAGGATTTTTACGCTACTGGCATAAATAAACTTGTTTCGCGTTGGCAAAAGTGTGTTGATTCTGATGGTGTTTATTTCGATTAATAAAGTTTTGTTTGAGCCAAGATATGTACATCTGAATTTAAAGGTTAAAAACCGCAAGAACCTTCTTGACAACCTAATATCTGTCTGTCTGTCTGTCTGTCTGTCTGTCTATATACACTCACACGTGTGTTTGTGTGTATAAACACACATATATACCTTACATACAAACATCCCGTCACGCTCGTATATTCATACAATTGCATCCATACGCGCGCGCGTTCTATCTCCTTAAAAATTTGAATGCTGGATAAATGCAAATGCAGCGTTAAATGATGCAAAACAGCAAAGTAGTGTTAGTAAGGTCATTAATAAGATTATTGACCGGGTGTTAGTTGCTTATGAATAATAAATGGAACAAGAGAATAAAATAAGTAATAATGAAGTCGTAAATAGATAATAATTAGTAAATTTAGTGAAGTCTGTTATTATGCAGCCTATAAACATATATATATATATATATAAACAATAAAATCAAGAACAAACAAGAATAATATCACGTGAACAAATGTGTAAGCTACAAACATTAACGGTAAACAAGAATGAAAATATGAATAAAAATAAGATAAATACATAACAAAAAAAAAATGAAGGGATCGAAAACTTGAATAATTTGGTAGGCGTAGTGTGGTGATATATAAGCACTTGTTATTAGTAGATATTTTTTTCTAATTTCGGTACAAGGCCTGCAATTTTGAGTGGCGGGGCAGTCGATGTTATCGACCCCAGTGCTCGACTGGTATTATTTTATCGGTCCCGAAAGGATGAAAGCCAAAATCGAAAACCTCGTGGAAGTTTGAACTCAGAACGTAAAGATCTGAAAAAAAAATGCTGCTAAGCATTTTGTTCGACTCGTTAACGATCTTCCATCTTGCAGTCATCGGTAGATATATAACATTGATAAGGGTAAGTGATTAACAGTATATTAAATATATTTGTTTACAATAAATTCGATTAATAGGATGAACATTTATTGTGAGTTGCATGCAAAGTTAATGTGATTCTTAGATAAAATTAATGTAATGTATCTTCGTAAAGAGATAGAACGAAATAAACCATTAAGAACAGTAATAAACGAATGAAGAAAAAAATATAGATAGTGCGTGTGTCAATTTGGCAAAAAAAAAAAATTACCATCCCGAAATACAACAACGTATTGGTAAAAATTGGAATAAATACGATGATTTAGGAAGGAAACTTATGTAAGTGGTGGAGATGTTGAGAGACTACGATATGATGTCTAGATATCTAAGAAAAGGTGGTGGATTATCTATTATCTGTTGAAGGTAATGAGTTTTTATGATTTATTGTTTTGATAAGGAAACTAGCTCAGAGTTTGCAGTTATGTATATTTGTTTCAGGAAAGAGACTTCCGAAGGACTTAGAAGTACGTAACTGACACATTTTGTCATTGACTTGGTTAAGCAAGGCAATGTTAATATTTTTCAACAAATATTGCGGCAGACGTTTATAGCCAGCAAGTACCATATGTTTCCAATTTTATTATATATTTCCTTGCGAAACTAAGTACTCTTAAGAGTAAGTGTTCGACTCTGCTCTATCTCTAATTTTGTCAATGGTTTCGCCTTCAAGTTTAGAGTATTGAATACGCTTCTGGTTTGTTTTCTTGCAGGAGTTTTTAGTTGGATGGGATATGTGTATACTCTTTTACTTGTTTCAGTCATTTGACTGTGGCCATGCTGAAGCACCGCCTTTAGTTGAGCAAATCGACCCCAGGACTTATACTTTGTAAGCCTAGTACTTATTCTGTCGGGATCTTTTTGCTGAACCGCTAAGTTACGGGGACGTAAACACACCAGCATCAGTTGTCAGGCGATGTTGGGGGGACAAACATAGACACACACACACACACACACATATATATATATATATACGACGGGCTTCTTTCTGTTTCCGTCTACCAAATCCACTCTCAAAGCTTTGGTCGGCCCAAGGCTATAGTAGAAGACACTTGCCCAAGGTTCCACGCAGTGGGACTGAACCTGGAACCATGTGGTTCGTAAGCACAGCCACTCATACGCCTGTGGATGTTTTTTTTTATATACCAACTTTTAGTTTGTCTGATTGGACACAGTTGTTCATGAAGTTTTTAAGGTGCCACTTTAGTGTACGGATTGCCTGGCTAATTACACTTTAGCGTACAGCCTAACCTTAAAATCTCATCCTAACCCAGATCAGAGGATTTCAGAGATTAGACAAGATACTGCGGTAGAGCGCACGCTGAAGTAGCACCAGCTTTGAAGTGTTGTTTTAACCCTTTTGATACCAACTTGCCTGAAACTGCTCCTGGTTCTTTGATACAAACGTCCTGTTCTGAATTAATGGAAATTAGAACTTTTATATCAAAATTTATGTATTACTTTATACTCGGTCACCAGCTCAATAATGATAAAAGTTGTTTTACTAAGTTATTCATTATTTTAAAAACTAATTTAAAGATAGTGTATTTCTGTAGAAATATGGCAATACAAGGGTTAAGGGACAAATAGCATTTTTTTTTCGTAATTTAATTTCCTGTTTAGATGGAAGACCTTTAATCCAAATATGTCCAATTATTCATTGTAAAGGAGGAATTTTCAAATTTTGAAACCATATATTTTCATGTATAACTTGGTACTATCAAACGATGAAGTGAAAAATACTATTTCACCCCGTTCATCTCACAAAATGCCCTGTCTTCTAAAAATATCTTTTATGTTAGGATAGGTGTGTTTTCGCCAGAAGTTTAATTGGGTGCTCGTCAGGCCGAGAAAAGCAAACTGTCGAGGTATCGGTCGCTCTCCGATAGGCTCATGGTCGAGACTGTAGTAGTTGAGATCTCCGGGGTTCTTGGCCTCCGGACCATATCATTGCTATCGGGGCAGAGATTGTCGTCTGCAAGTGCGAGCACCGTGAGTCAGAGTGGCTGTCCCAGCGCATCTCCCTCGATATTCTCTGGGGAAACATCTTTTCCATTTTGTCTGCTGGTACCATGAGAAATATTTCCATATTGTGAGATGTAAGATTCTTCGTTAAACTGGAGGAACAAATCCGTGTCTGTCTCAAATTCAGTTGACCCTGATATCCAATTTAACTCCCTGTAGTATATGGGTCCAGTAATTTAAATATGTTCTTTTTACTACAAAATTAAAGTCTTTTATAGTCCCAGCATCCTTAGCTGGTCGTCCTTATCACTTATTGGAATACATTAACCTGAGAGAGTTTTAGTTTCCACTAATGGGACCAACAATTCAAAGACATAGCTATTACGTCATTATAAATTATCTTATCAGTTTGAGTGGGTCCACACGTGCTTCTCTAACAATTACTTTCAATAATAATTATGATGGCCACGATAATAATAATAATAATAATAATAATAATATATCTATGAATGCTAAAAAGAGGCGGAGAGGAGACGGCAAAAAATAGTGGAAAAGTACGGAAAGGTATTGTTGATGCTTTGATTTATTGATCTGCAGCTTTGTTAGTTTGATGTCTTTTGACGTCATCAGAGTTAGACGAAGCAAGCAGCAACGGCAGCAACAAAAGCAGTAAATAATAAGGATGGCAACGAAGATAATATTTAGAATGATAACATTAAAAACAAAATAACACTCACTCACACAAATAAAAAAAAATGATCTGAAAGAAGAAAAAACAACAAACAAACAAGCAAATAGTATTTCGTAGTAAGAGATGTTATTCTAAGTTCCGTAAGTGATAAATGGAAGGTTGTGAAGCCCATGACTTTCCCAAAAACATTAACACAATAACTGAAGCAATTAAAAACGACAAATCGAAATTATGTTGCAGATTTTGTTTATCGTGCATTTATTAAGCTAGCGACATCAATATCTTTTTTCTATTTTTTCATTTTACAATAATAATTTTGTTCATTATATATCGACATGGGACAGAAAGTGATGACGTTCCTTTCCACTACCATTAAAAGCATTAGCATCGTTGAGTGAAAGTCGCAACTGACCGATTCCTCAGGATGTAGACTTGCTAATCGAGTGGTTGCGTGTTCATATCTCTCATCAGTACTATGATGTATTCTTAGTAAAGCATGTTATGCCTTTAATAGTGTCATGTCGCTCGATGTAAATCCGAGATTCTGGCTCGATACTGTTCCTCATCGAAGGAACCACAGCGAATATTTCGCTAACTTGCAGTGCTAAGTTCCAATTTCATCATAGGTAAAGCCTGTGATTCACCTATTGTTTTGCTTTTACCCCCTGATATGAACTTTTAGCACTTGGGGTTGCAGGACGTTTTCCACCCAGGATGGGTAAAAAATTGTGTGGACAATACGAGTATTTGTTAGAATATGCATGAATAGCAATCATAGCTACTTACATATGCTATCCGACTGAAGATATCGTTCCAGATGTTGAGTGGAAGGGTGTTAAATTGGGTAACTCTAAGTGGGTAGTACCATAAAATAGAAAAATTCAATGAATTTCTTACTTTGATACAAGATCTCATATTTATAATGGAGGAGAAATGTTATTTTATAGTATACAGTGGCATAAAATTTCGATGTTTATTTTCTAAAATTGGGTCAGGGATCGTATGTTGTCTAAGACATGTTGGTCAATGCTGACTTCAGCAAGACTGAGATTTGATAGTTGATGAGGCTTCCGGTTTAAGTTTTAAACGTTTAGTAGCTACTTTCATTTATTTAAATAAATGAAATAAATACAAGCCAAAAAGATCGAAATTCATTCTGGAGAGGAGTAGCCCTTCACATCTGCAACTATGTAGAATGAGACAAAGTGGAATGTTTTTGTGTGTCTTCAAATAATTTTAATGTTTTACAGTTTCACAAATTCTTCCGGTATCTCAATTCCTCTATTTTCTATTAAATGACATCAAATTGTTTTTGTGTTCATGGAGCTATTTTTTTAACCTGTGAAATAAACATGATCTCTGCCACTAATCTGCTTAGATCCAGTTAAATAAAGCCACTTACGGACAAAAAAAAATGTGATTTATGTTCGACCATAAATCTTGGTATTAAATCTGATTGTTGAACGGCCATAGGTCTACCAAATATTATCTGTTCTAATAAGTGTGTGTGTATGTGGAGAGAGAGAGAGAGAGAAGATGCCAGGCGAAGAGGCAGAGAATCGAAGTGAAGTAAGATAGACAATGTAGAAACGAGAAAGAGGCAAAATAGCTAGATGGAGAGGATTGAAGTAAGCGAATAATATTTAAGTATTAAGAGCTATAGATGTCAGATATAAACATATTTGTCGACCAGGTGATAAAAAAGTGGGCGTTAACAAAATTAGATTAGACAGGTGTTATTTAATAATTTTTTTCAAGTCCATCCAAAGTAATACTTTCTGTTCACTTTGTTAACTTGCAAATAGACCTAACACATCATGCAAAAACAAAGTTATCACTTTCCAACAGATTTTTTTTACTCTTATTCTCACATTACCCCCCTTTACAGTTTCACTGGACAACGGATAAGATTTAGAATTCTGTCTCCTTAGGTCAGGCCTATCACCAGACTTTGGTGCCTGGGGGTGCTTCAGAATGGTCTGGGTGGGTACTAACTCGTGATTGTGCTAAAGTGGAGTTTCGAAATAAGTGTATCACTGTAAATCTGAGGGTGCACCATTGAATAGTGAGGGGAAAGTCCTGTCCAGTGTACCCCCTTAGTGACGGGCATGCTTTGGGTGTCTTCCTATTACCGATTGAAAGCGAATTTTCAATTAGAAATTGATATATTTTTGATTTTGCTTTCAATCATTCAATTGCATATTGTAGAAAAGATTAAGAATTTCCGAATGTTGTTGCTTATCATTGCTTAATACACTAACAAGCGACAAGTGGAAATGTTGAACTTTGAAGTTATGATTGTAACCGTAAAGAAATATAGACTCTATCAAAGCCAAAACACATCAAAGAAGATTATTTATGTCTTTTAGAAGAAATTGATGCACATAGTAGAAATGTACGTCTTCACAACGAACTTAGATGACTGAGTAAAAGATCAGTTTTTGTTAGATTCAGGCAATTGTTACCAGATATCAAAGAAAATTACTTAATGACTGAAAGATAAAAAATACAACCGTTCTGAAAGACAAAAGAATGGCTTCGAAAATTAACATTTTCATCAATATTGCATTACAAAGTAAAAATAAAAATATAACAAGCATGATCTCTTTCACTAATTCTTTCATAATGAAATTAGCTTTGTGGCTAACTCAGTTTTGCAGAAATGATCTTACACGTTTTTTAAATACTAAAGGTAAGTTTGATGAGATAAATATAACTTCAAACGCAAACCATAATAATTAGGAAGAGTTTGCAATGGGTTTTTAAAGAACATGTTGAGTTCAAATTTTAAGAGATTTTAACAAATTTAAGGAGGTTTCTGAAATATGCAGTTTTTTAACATAGCTTTCAGTTAGGACAAATAACTTGGAATATATATGCAAAGAACTGTTAGTAATTATAAGCGTAATTATTGATTTACGGAGAAGCATTGATGTCAAATCGCACAAAAATTCTGATCTTTGAAGATAATTGACTTCTAATAAATATTCACAATTCAAAGATGTTTGCATGCAATTTTGTGTTTTGGGAGTATTTATTTGTGTGAAGCATCTTTTTTCTCACTTGAATCATATTAAATCTAAATATCGAACAAAAATAACTAACGAGCATCTCAATGTCTACTAAGTAATTATGTAGCTGATTACGTCAATGTTGCTGGAGATGCGTAATGTAAAGTTTTACATTGATTTCAATGAAACAAAGACACTATTCTAAAAACGTTTTTATTATATTCTCTCATTCATTAATTTAAAAATACATTTTTTGTACCTTCATATATATATATATATATATATATATCAGTGAATCGTCTTAGAGTCCATAAGTCAGGGAAAAGATGCACTCGTATATCTGTCAATAGAGTGGGTATATTATCCGAAATGTATAGTATTATACATCCATCAGGGCTGATCTTACCAGTCGGTTTCGCGCAAGGAGTACAATGGAAAGGCCTGCCATACACGGTTGCCGCTGGAAGTAATTTCTGTGGCTTAGGCCACGTGTGGACAAACTTAGCTGCTCTCCACGACAACGATGCGTCTAGGTCGAAGTTCGGCGAAGAAGAGATGATTTTTTAAAATTACCCACGAGGGGCCAATGAAGAGGAGACAATACAAACATGTGGGGACATATAAAAACGAAGAAAATAAATAAAATGAAAAAATAAATTCAAACGGATGATATACATGAATGATACAATGATAATGAAAATGAGCTACTTGCCCCACCTCAAGCAGCATCACTTGCTTCCTTTTATCTTTTAAATTCCGAGTCCTTTAGAATGTCTATACCATATTTCTCGGTCAGCTCCTCGTACTTTATATTGTCTGGTATCGTCTTTAAATCACAGATCACCCCCTTGAATTTCAATATTTCGTTTTTTTGGCTTTCGGGCACCAGAACACATGAGTGCCATCCATCAATGTTTGTCCAACCATTGACATGGTCAAATCTTGCAGTCTTCCATTTTGTTATCTTATTGAGCAGTTCCTTGTCCACACCTTCAACCACCATACACGCGAAACAATTTTCAGTGGGAGGGGGAGTTTGTTGATCCTTGTGTGTTTGTATTTCTTTTTTTTTCTCTTGCATTGTGCAGGAGGGGAATGGGTGGGTTTGGTGTCTGTGGGGGAGAGTGGGTCTGAGAGGGTATGGGGTGGGTGGGTAGGTATGGTTTGGGGTTCTACTTCACTCTGTCCTTTCTTCCTCTTCCTTTTTCTTTGGAGCTACCATCCACTGTTCTTCGTTTCTCTTTTCTTCCTGTTGCGCCTTCTCCGGCTCCTTTCCGACTTCCTCCTGACTTCTCTGCTTCTGTAGAGGGCAGTGTACTCTAATGTGACCTTTTTGGCTACATTTAAAGCAACGAGGGGTTCTGCCCTCCACCCACGCTCTCAACACTACATCTCCAATGGTCACCGTTTCCACCATATTTTCCAGTGTTTCTGCAGTACCCTATATGATCAGGGCCAGTGTTTGACCATTCCATACCGAATTTTCTATTTTTGTGGCTTGGAGGACGGCTATTTCCTAGAACAGCCAATTGAAATTGCATTAGCAATACAAAGAAGCAATTAGCGTTTACAATCCTCAAAGAGGGACAAGGGAGAGAACTAAAAGATTAGACATTTTACACTGTTTTGCCAAGAAGGGTGGCGAAACATGTCCGGAGTTGTCATTGTAACTAGTAACGGTAAAACTCCCTTACTATTGCATGTCTCTGTTCATTTTTATTAAATTTTGATTTCTGAGTTCTTTTTCTTGCTCATCTTGACAAGAATTGTCGTTAACGCTTATAACTTTTCTTCTCATTATGAGTTTAATATCAATTGATTTGATACTCTAGTCGTGTTACTTTTATCGAATATTTTAGCCAGCAGTTAATTATATGTTCTTCATCCAGAAGGCACCTTTTGGAAAATCTCCTGTATAATATTTTTGGTTTCACAAACGAGCGCGTATATGTTTATATTTACTACTGCAAATACATCTCTGTCGAAATTAATTATTCTTAATTACCAGGCAGGGATCACGATTTCACTCCTAGTTATAGCAAGAATTTTTCAATCATTAAAATAGGTTAATCATCAGCTGTTTCATTTGCAGTTAACACAAAATCAAATTCTAGATAATTATATGTGCATGGAGTATTGAATATGAGGGTAAGGGAGGTCGTCTGAGCCTGTCAACCCCGTCTGGTTACTATGTGACTATATTACTATCAATAAAAGGCAGACAAAGGCCGCTTTGGGAGATTTGAATTCAAAACTTTGATAGTGAGTCTCGTGGCCTGTAAGAGAGAGATTCAGTTGGTCCGGAGACCAGACGCGCGCGCGCGCGCATGGTGGGAGATGAATAGAGGCCAGAGACTGTCTGCTGGATTCCCCTCTAAAAAGAAAATCACCACGTTTAATTTTGAGAGAAAAGGAGCCAGGAAGCAGTCTTGTTCCATCTTGCCGAATTTCTCTCGAACTCCCTTGCGTGACTAAACATGTACTATTGAACGTGCACGACGGCGCTCTTACGTTTTTGCCGACTCTGCGCTCTATTATTATAACTGTTGTTGAGAATCGTACCAGGTCTGTTTGCCAAGCTTTCGTTGTCTATGATTTGATAAAAATACTTGACTCTTCAGTGGTTCTGTAAATAGGTACTATTGTAAGATATATATATTCTTTTCGCTTTGCATAGCAAGGTCGCTCTATAACTGACAGTTGTTTCATTAGCTGTTGCTACTGAGCTGAAAACCTGATCATAAATCTAGAGAATACAAACTTAAAACTATCTCTGCTCGAAATAATGCTTCTTAACAAAGAGAGGGCTTTACTATTACTAAGAATTACTGTTGTGCTGTTTGTTTTACTTCCATTTTGCGCTCAAGCTGTATAAGATCATAATGTTTGAGATAAAGGGATAAAAATCACAATTTCCTGATCATTTCAATGAATATATGCCTATTAAAGAAATCATTCCTTCGTAGACACATGAATCAACATGGACTTTAAGTGCCAAGCGGATAAATGCTCGGGCTCTTTGCTATGGAATTGATTTTGATATTTTTACGAAGTCAACGTTATAACTACTGTTCTAGACATTAGATTGTTATACAGTTTGATCTGAAGGAAGAGATAGTTGCAAAAAAAAAACACAAAAAAAAACATGGGCAGAGGCGGAATTTCAGTCGGTTGACACTTTCTGGAGAAAGGGGGCTGGATAATAATGACTAGAGCAGAGTCTGAAAGGAGGGGTAGTGTGAATGAACAAATGAAGAGAGGAGAAACATCTAAATTATGTTGGCTTGGGTTGAAGTGAAACAAGACCAGCCAAGTCAGAGGGTATTGTAGAGTGGTTGAAAAGGCACAATGAGAGGAGAACACGTATACGGCTCATAAATGGGTATGGTGAACAATTTTTTTGCCAACCAGTTGAGTTCTTTTGAATGCCGTCTAGTATTTTTCTGTGTGTTCTAGCAGCACCGCTCCCTATGTGGGAGCAATTTTCCATTGTGGGTCTCGCTTGAGCTTTGTAAAGTTTTAGCAACTGTTGAGAGCTGAAGTATGTTTCAGTTTTAAAGAGGAAGGGACGCAGTTATTGCAATGTTCTGAATGTGAGTTCACCAGGTGAGACTTGAATTTTCTCTCAAATTTATGGCCTTGTGCCTATGTTAGAAATTAATAAATCCATTGCAATATTGAAAAGTTATCACTGAAGGAGTAATGGCATGATGTGGTATATATCTCGGAAACAGTAAAGAGGTGTATATATAGTGTATCGGTGAGGATGTGATGAGGATATTTTGAAAAGTAAATATGAATATATATTACACGAATGTTTAGCATCTCTTTGATATATCAGATTCCGTTGCAACGTAATAACAGCTGCTCGTCTTCGTTACACATTCATAGAATTTGCTTTGGTTTGTACGTTGGTTTATTATTTTCTGTATTTTTATGTTTGTTTTATTTAGAATTCCTTCTACTTAGTAGTTTACAGTCGTTCTTTCCGAGATAGAGATGAGATGGGAATAGAGAAGAGGGGGGAAAATAGAAAAGATGGACTGACAAAGGAAAGACGAGAGATTTGCAAATAAAGAGAAAAGGAAGATAAAAAAGATAGAAAACAAAAACGAGCAAACTATATGAAAGAGACAAAAAGGAAGAGAAAATAAGAGGACAAGAAAGGAAGAGAAATATGGAAAAAGGGAAAACAGGAAATAGAAAGAGGCTGAAGGGAGTTGGGAAAGAAGATGAGACGGGTAAGGAAAGTAAATGGAAAGCATCAGAAGAGATGAGGGTAAGACAGCAATAATAAATTCCTCACACTACACTCACCTACAAAAAAAAAAAAATCCCTCATGAAAATAGAGTGATTGCATTGTTCTTTTTTGCCTATTTTTTTTCAATAAGAAAACAGTTTGCGATGGAACAAAGATAAATACACACGAATTTCTGTCTAATATTAACCCTTCTGTTTCTTTAGTTCAACTTATTTTCACATTCTTTCACTTGTTCTTTTAGAGCCAGTTTTCAGGAATAGCCAAACTATTCAGGTTAACTTCTTTCAATAGAAGTTGATGAAATCTATAGAAGCTTCAGAAAACTAGTTGCGAAAATAGTAGTTGTTGTGAATTCTTTGCCTTCAAGAGGAAACGCTGTATTGAATCAGCAAGATACTTCATTATATTTGCCTTAAAATTACCTAACTAGAGTTACAGGTAACCAGAGCGAAATAAAATTGCTGCATCTCTTAACAGTGGAGAAAAGGTACAACTGATTAACATAATACAAAATCCTGAAGGAGATAGATAAGTATATAGTTGGAAATAAATAATCTTGAATGGAAGCTGCAGTAAAATTTAACTAATAAGGAAGAGGCCACTGTGTATTACTTATATTACTGCGGTTTCGTTTTGACTAAGACCTTATGAATGAAGCTTGGTTGGTGGAAACTGTACAGAAGCGAGTTGAACGAGTGTGTGTGTATGTCTATTTATATTTACTGGCGTAAAAGTCGGTACTGTGCCCAAAAGCATAACATATCGATTTTATAGAAACAGAACGATAAAATAAGTACCAGATTGTGTAAGTTCTAGGGTCATTATGGTTGTTTAAGGCGGCGAGCTGGCAGAATCGTTAGCACGCCGGGCAAAATGCATTTCGTCTGTCTTTGTAATCGACTGACCCCTCCCTTAAAATTGCTGGTCTTGTGCCAAAGTTTGAAATCATTATGAGGGCAGTGTCCTACCATGACAGAGTTCAATGATTGAAACCAGTTAGAGAATAGAGGAATAATGAATTGTAAGTGATTTCATGTTTAATAGTCGTTCATAGTCTTTCTGGTTCCTTCAGGGAGCGCACACACACACAAACTTTCTCATGCTGATCCTTCATTAGCACAAATTATCGTTGTCAGCACATTTTTATTTAGTTGTTGTGTGACTGCGTTGGTCGAAGAAAACAAACTGCACGTCCCTTTAGTTTTCATCCTTTATCTTCTCAGATTAGTGCTTTTAACACGTTTCATTAACATGTCATCATCTGCTGGGCAAATATTAATAGATATGTAATTGCTGTCGGCGCTCTGTTATTCATTAGAAGTTTTGGGATATTGTTGCTTTTGGTTGGGTTAAAAGATAGGTTTGGGGACAACTAGGAGAAATAGGATAAATTAGGGTGGAAATGAGAAAGGGAAGCAGTGAAACTAGTGTATAAGGGAAGGATGAAAAAGAAGAGACGAGAAAGAAAAAGAAAAAAAGGGTAAAGAGGAGGGGAAAAAATGGAAAAACGTAAGGAAAACAGTCAAGAGAGAAAAGTAGAAAAGGGTGGAGGAGGAAAGAAGAAAATAGAAGGATGGTAATATTGATGTGGGAAAAAGAAGAGGAAATGAAAACAGAAGGAAGAAAGCAAAGAAGAAATATAAGAACGAATGTGAATCAGATGTCAGCCATATTTAATCAAGTGAAATGTTCAAAGCTACGAAATCCTTAAAACACGTACAGTAAATAGAGTAATTTTTTTTCTTTTCCATGGAAGAGAATATTTAGATCCAATAAACTGTCCATCTCCTTTAATCCGACGCAATGTGTGTGTGTGTGGATGCGTGCGAGCTTCATGATCGAGCACTAGGTTCTTGTTTCCTTTCTCCATCTAGCAGGCAAATCTCAATTCATTGAGATTTTTTTTTTACCGCACGCTATTTAGTACACCAACGCTTACATGAATTATCTGAATTCGAGACAATGACCGGCTTGAGATAAAATAAGTACCTTCTGAAAACTGTGATCGATGTAATCGACTTAGCCACTCCCCGAAATTATTGGCCTTGTGTCAAATTTGAAATAATAATAATGGCCTCAAATTTTTCCACAAGGGCAGTCATTTTGGGGGAGGGGATGAGTCCAAGAAGTAAAGCTTCCTTCAAGGCAGAGCTAGAAATGCAATTATGAAGTAGGTAAGAAGTTTTAAGCAGGGGCGCTATATTCAAAATTGGCAAAACTAAAAATTGTCGAAGATAAATTAAATTTGTTATTGTTACTGAATATGTTAGTGTTATATAATTTCTGAACGGTTTTGCTACCGTTTATTTATGTAGTTTGATTTCTTTATCCATCAGTTTCTGTTAGGATAGAGACGCGAGTAAAATTAATAATAGAGAAACGTACATTACCACCTTCATAAATTTACTAAATACGTAGCTTTTGATGTTTGCAAACAAGTGGGGCAGCCGTCTGTTGTGTGTTGGAACAGTGTTGCGTTTCGGTTGTGATTTTGGCTTTTGAAAATTCGTACATTGCCATAAAGCCAGCTATAAAAAAGGAATAAAGAAATTAGGACGAATGTTTTTTTGTCTGGGCAATAAAGCTATAGAATTTATGTCTTGCTCTCACGAGGTTATTCAGTTGGTTATCTTCACATTTATCTCGTCTGAAATCATAAGCGTTGTTCAGAATATATGGTCGTGTATGCAAGCCAGGCCTGTCGCCAGACTTTGGTGGCTGGGGATGCTTCAGAATATTCTGGGTGAGCACTAGTCCGTAATAATGCTAAAATTGAGTTTCGAAATGTGTATCACTAAATATGAGGGTGCACCATTAAATAGTAAGAGGGAAGTGCCGTCCAGTGCTCCTTCTTAGCGACGGGCATGATGCGAACACGCACACCACAAACACACTTGAGATAGATGAGAGAGAGAGAGAAAGAGAGAGAGAGTAAAATGATGAATGGCACTTATCAAACGGAGATTTGAGAAATCATTGTTAGTTGACTATTTCGATCCATCGGGCATTATTAGTCACACACACGAGCTTATGTTTCCAGAAGCTGGAAACAGTGTCACATCTTGAATGACTTGTTTGCAGGCTGACATACTTAAAAGACCTTTAATTTGTGAAGAACAGGTGCTGGTAAAGAATCCAACAAAATTCTTCCTAAAAAAAAAAAAAAAAAAAAAAAATCCACATTTGAATCAATTATGGATATTTTTTTTTTAAATCGTAATTTCTGTTGTTGAAAACGTAGGGATCTGAAGAGGATACTTTCGGGAAAAAAAAAAAAAAAGTTGGAGAGACTATCCGACACGTTCGCACGCATACATACACAGAACTGTTTTTGGTGGCATACAAGACGCATTAAAGCATGTAATATTTGAATCAATTTCGCATATAGGACCCGGGAGTCATTTTTAGGTAGTTGCTGCTGGGACGAATTTTCGTCTTTCTCTTATATTTATTGTGTTTTTAACACAAGTCCATGAGAGATTGTGAGGGCAAGTATTGCAATAACTGGCCTGTCGATAGTGTGTATATATTACGTATGCTATATAGATGGCTATTTTTGATTAAATACTGCTTCAATTGCGCCCCCCCCCCTCCACACATACATCAACAACCTGATGTGTTGACTCAACATACCAAGTTGAGTCAAAAATTTTTCGTATTTTCACCGATGATATTTCCATGCTATATCATTAATTCGAAACAGCTTGTTCAATCGTTGCCAAATTGCATATTCTTTATTTTCATATATAACTTGTTCAATTCTTTATTTTTCAACTTTGTTAATGAGTGGCGAAAAAATTGCAGTTGGAGCCATTTTTCGCTACCGATAGAAAAAGCACAGAGTGCAAGCGCACGGCAAAAGAAATTAATGATGTGGAAGGTCCAGGAAACTGGTTCGAACGTTTCAAGGAAGGTGACATCAGCCTCGAAGACAAACCAAGGTCGGGGAGATCTTCTGTTGTGGAAGGTGAGGCATTACTTGAAATAGTTGAACAACAGCCAGGCACAAATACATTGTCGACAGAACTTGGTCCTTCACAAAGCACCACCAGTGGACACCTCCATAAGCTCGGCCTTGTGAATAGACACTGTCGAGAAGCTCCTTATGAACTGAACAATGATCAGGCTCAGCATTTGCAAATAATTGCTGGCAAATCCTCGAGGTGCCCGTTTTGGCGTCAAATGGTAACAGGGATGCAAAATGGAACTATTTCCGTAATCCTAATAAGGGAAATCAGTAGCTTCTTTCCGACTAGGCTTCAGAACCTGTTGCCAAACAAAGGCGGTTTGAACGGAAGGTCATGTTGCGTGTTTGGTGGAATTTCGAGGGGTGTTGCATTTGAGATGGTCATGCTGTGAACGCTAACTCTTATGCTCAACAAGAGCAGCGAATATATGATGCTTTGAAAGCCCGCTACCCGGCATCGGTCAGTCGAAGACGCGTACTCCTACCGCATGACAATGCCCCAGCGCACAAACTCGAACTTGAAGGGCTGGAAGTGCTGCCTCACCTTGTCTACAGTCCAGACATTGCATCATCAGATTACCATAATTTCCGAGCCATGGCTCATTTCCAGCACGGACGGAGGTTCAACAGTGTTGATGAGGCTGAAAACGGGTGCAGACAGTTTTTTGACTCTTAACCAGCTAAATGGTATAAACGTGGAAATTGAGCGACGACAACAGACAATAAAATGTGATGGGATATATTTTGGTCAATAACCGCTTTTCGTGAGGCGGCGAGCTGGCAGAAGCGTTAGCACGCCGGTCGAAATGCTTAGCGATATTTCGTCTGTCTTTACGTTCTGAGTTCAAATTCCGCCGAGGTCGACTTTGCGTTTCAT
>NC_069001.1:32965122-32969850 GCF_001194135.2 Octopus bimaculoides
CACACACGCACACACACACACACACACACATATATATATATATATATACATACGTGTGAATGCTTTGTAAGTGCTGCGGAAATATTTTGAACGGTATTGGAAGTTCATCGCTTATGCTTAGTCGAGTCTACTGCACTTGTTATCATATTGATTTCTTACATAGAAATATAAATCCTGCGATTAAAAAAAAAAGAAGAGGAAATGGTAATATGTGACATTCATGCTTTCGTCTAGAACATTAACGATGTTAATTCAGGTGACAATGGCTATAAACAGAAAACTAAACGAAAGTGCGGTCTGGGCTCGCCAGGCGCTCATGTCATTTCTTCGTAGCGCTTTGCCTATCACATATGATAAACTATAATGAATAGATGTTTACTTCTTGGCAAAGCTGAAGTAACTCATCACGAATTAAAGTGATTCGACAACAAATACATGTAAATATGCAAGCCGCTTACGAACGACTACATAGGTTTCCTCTTAATCTCCTCCTTTCATCGTCTCTGATTTCATTTTTCCCACCTTCTTTCGTCTTTCTCTTCTTTTCTCTTTCAAATCGTCCTGCTATAAACCAGCCACCGGCTAAAGTTTTTCTTTTTTCTTTTTTTTTTTTCATCAATGTTTTACTGAAGGCCAGCTATTTCAATCTGTAGCAGCAGTCTTCCACTGATGTGGATTGTTAAAGTACAAAAATAGAACAAATTACTCAAATATTATACACAAACATAAACACGTAAACACACGTGCATGCTTGCAAACGTACATAAACTTCAGACATATATTCATATATGCGCACGCTTTTATCGTATTGTAAACACACGCGCTGACACACCAACACTAACACACATTTTCTATCTTTAACCCTCACACGCACATAACTCTGGTATTTACGCGTGTATATTTGCATATACCTCTTTAAACATATATATATATCTTTGCATGTATTCACACAAGGCACGTCAAGAAGAGAGAACAATACAAAAAAGTATTTAGGCAATCCAACTGCTTAGTAATTAACAAGCATAAATCGACCATGGAGGTCCTTTTCTGAGAAAATTACCGATAAGTTTACCAGTCGGTGGGTTAAGCATGTGAGAATTCCTGTAGACTCAGCGGAATCTTTACCTGACCTCGAAGAGAAAACGGTTCTCGTTGACAACTTATCCGTGATTTTTATTACTCTTTATTTTCATAAGTTGTTTCCGAGAGAAAAGAATCGCTCACACAACCCTACCACCACCAGCAAAAGCACCTTATCTATCTATCTATATATCTATCTATTTATTTATATATCTATCTATCTTCATATTCTCCCCCCCCCCGCCTCCTTTTATTGTTTTTTTTTGTTTCGTTTATAGAAAATTATTAAAAATTAAAATTTAAATCCGATGAAAAGGAAGCGAAAAAAATAAAACAAACTAACAATAATGACGGTTAAAAAAAATAATGAAGCCTTTGGATTTTTACTGAACTTTTACTTCGTCTAATTAAAAAAAAAGACCAAGTTAGGATAAAAGAAAAAGTGGAATTTAACTGCAACAATGCCTGTCCGAAGAGGCAGAAGGACAGCCGGTAATAGGTTTCTGGATACTATAATAAACCGAGTTGAAGGATCCGGTGAGTACAAGGGGAATTTTGTTGTTCCAGTCATTGTGTTTTTGGTGACGGGAGAGAAAAGTATTGTTGTTTTCTCTTTTCTTTTTTTTTACAAGTGTATTTACTGTGTATCGAGTTTCAATACTCCTGCATACAAGTTAGTGTATGAGTATATATTTACATATAAGGACATATATGTATGAAATAAATATATGTATGCGCACATGAAGTAATTGTTAGGATGTGTGTTGCGCACATGAAGTAATTGTTAGATGTGTGTGTGTGTGTGTGTTTGACACTGTATAATTGTCTGATCAATATGTATGTTCGTGCAAGGAAAATCATGGGAGCATTATAGCATGCGCTCTATCGGAACATATTTATTATAATTTGCGGCCCACCTGGGACTTATACACTGCACGATGATAATAATAAAAAGAAAATTATGATTGAGTTTAAAAATCATCATACACTTTATTAAGATACCTGACTGATATTGGTTTCAAATTTTGGCACTAGGCCAGCAAGTTCGGGGGAGTGCTCGACTGGTACTTATTTTATTGCCCTCGAAAGAATGAAAGGCAAAGTAAACCCTGGCGGAATTTGAATACACGATTCATGTTAGGACACGCATAAAGTGGCGAGCTGGCAGAATCATTTGCACGTCAGACAAAATGCTTAGCGGTATTTCGTCTTTCTTTGCGTTCTGAGTTCAATTCCACCGAGGTCATTTTGCCTTTCAGGGTCGATAAAATAAGTATCAGTGGAGCACTGGTGTCGATGTAATCGACTTACTCCTTCCCTTGAAATAATTAACTACATAAAGGTATCGAATCCTTCATATTACTTCCACCTAAATACTTTAATGATATACATATATTATAATGCTTCAAATCTTCTGTAAATTTTCTTAGCACAAACTCAGAATGCAGTGCAAGTTGTTAATATCCGTGTAATGGAAAAACGCATCTTCCTTCTAAATTAAACGTGAAGTTTGGCACCCTTTAAGGAAGGGGAAGGAAAAATATAGGCCTCTATTTTGTTGTCATCTGTCACATTTTCTTGTTGAATTCATTTTTAGCATAACTCTCCTTCTTGTGGTGCGTTTAGAAGTTAAATTTCACGTCAAAAATACAAACGCGTTTTCTTCTGTTGAAATTAGCGTGTAATAAGTATGAATATCCTATAGACACGTGTACCTTTCATGAAACTCAAGCCGTATCACTGTGATACTGTGTGACAAAACCGGACCTTTGAATTACAAATGAGAGAGAAAGAGAATTGATCTAGTATTGGTATTTTACTTGCTGACCCGAATGGATAAAAGTTTAAGTTGATCTCAATGGGAATTTGATCTCAGAAAGACAGAATCGTCACTGCAAAATATTCTCTCCCACGAGCTAAGTTACCCTACCAATTCGTTGCGACTATTTTCTCGGCTTGAACTTCTGGTCACCCCTCTATGAAGTCGGATCATGAAGGAGTCTAAGTTAATCCTTTTTTATTAATGAAGTTGGATAGAGTATAAGTAGACTGTGCATAAATTACCGATACTTCTGTTGACCGCACTCGATAACAACACCAATTTAGATAAATGCATACTAACTACGCGCACACACGCACACACACATACACACACACACACACACACACACTGTGTGTGTGTGTAAAAGTGTATTGTATGTATAATACGTAATATAAAATTTATTATGCACCTGACTGTAGAATGAAAACTGGATCATGTGTAATTCGCATCCTGTATCTTTATTGCACCCATCAGATATTTGCATTATTTGAAATCATGGCTTTTTGAATTCCCTTAATTCACATTCGTGAATTAACAACACTTTTAAAATTAGTAGTGAAACAGTTACATTTTTTAACTAAATTACAGAAACAGTCTGAGTGTCACTTATCTCTTCCAAAATACCTCTACAGTTATCTTATATAATTTAGTACACAATGCCAGTAGTAATTTTTTTATGCTGCTTGATTCTATGGAAGTGCTACTTTATTTAACCCTTTAATCCATCATTTTAAAACCATTGCTAAACCAGTTATTAAGAAAAAACTGTTGATGTTATTTTCTCTTGAAAGGATTAAAGACGTAAAGCTTAAATCAAAGAATTGATTTTTTTTTTTAATGTCGACGTACCGGCTGAAGAGTTATTGGTGCGTTTTGTCACCATTGCTGTTTGATGTCCAAAGCAAATAAATTTTAGTGATTTAGTCCATCATTTCTAAAGAGACAGCATCTAAATCCAATTTTATCTACAATTCGGCCATATGAAAAATAGTATTGGGCATATTACTGGTCGACGAATATTCTCTTGCGGAATTTCTGGCCAAGTTTCATGCATTATGTCCCAGAGGTGTTCAATAGGGATGATATGTGGTGATTGGCTTGGTCATGGAAGCCTTTTAATGCCATTATTCTCATCCAACAGATCTTCGATCATTTTAGCCGTGTGACAAGGAGCCCCATCTTCCATAAATCTTTTCACATCAAATTCTTCATCACAGAGTCTCCAGACCCACACTCGACCACTGTCAGGAAATACAGCAAATCTAGACTCATCAGAGAATATGACAGTGTCCCAAAATGCTAGTAGCCTCTTCACCATCTCACTGGCCCAATCTTTTCTCCGCTTGATGTTGACTGGTCGAAAAAGTGGCTTCTTTCTTGCTGCTCTGCCATAGTCACAAAGTTTGTGGAGATACGTGACAGCTGTTCTGGGACTGACATCAACTTGTTCTGCTATGTCAGAGGCCTTGCAACGAGGATTATCCTCCACACTTCTCTTAACAAAGAGAAGGGTCTGTCAGAGGGCCCTGGTTGATCTGGGTGAGGTGATGCTGACTCCTTTCCTTCTATGGTAAATTGCACAATCACTCTATTAACTGTAGAAAGGTTTTCTGCGATTTTTCACTGACTATGTTCACCTTCACAATGACCCACAATACAGCCTCTTAGAATTTCAGGCAGTTCCAAGGCTTCTTTTGTACAACGCATGATTAAACAGTTATATATAGAACCTGAACATAAAAATATCAATTAATAAAAAATATAAACATTTAAGTGTGAGAATAAACTTAAAATGATGTTTTATGGGGTGTGTATTTACTTCTATC
>NC_069001.1:32969950-32974152 GCF_001194135.2 Octopus bimaculoides
AAACGTAGACAAAATGATAAACAAGTACAGAAAACACACAGGCCACATAGGGAACTTTCCTTCATCAGCTGCCACCATTCAACACTGGCGTTTACACACGCACACACACACACACATATATATATATACATACACACACATTATATATATCTGTGCATATGTATTTATATATGTGCTTATATATGCACAGGCACACACACACACACACACACACACACACATATATATATACACATACACATATATGTACTAGACGCACATTCATTTCTAGTTATACTCAAAACATTTGCATGAACATAAACAAACACTTTTACATTTTCTCATAAATTCACAAATCTGCAATATATGCGTCTCGTGTAAGCATCGTCTACGTGTGTCTGATTGAATTTTCATTTTCTGTTTTTCTTTTTTCCAAACCAATCCTCTGCACTGTGTCCTTTTGTATTTTCACTGTCCTCTCTATTTTAAGCAGTTTTCTTTCATCTTCCCAATTATCCTCTTCTCTAACTCACTCTGTTGATCCTGTTCACCGGCTGATCAGTTTATTGTATTACATTTTATAAATAAACAGCAATGGAAGAGAGACAGGATAGAAAACAAAAACAATCTCTTTAAAATTAATCAATAAATCATAAACACACTCACATTATAATATATATATATATATATATATGTATGTATGTATGTATGTATGTATGTATGTATGTATGTATGTATGTATGTATGTATGTATGTATGTAATTCGTAAGCTTATATTGTAAGTGTAGATGTATGAATGCCAGTGTTAGGTCTGATTGATTTTTATCCATATGTTTGTAAATAATGGAACTATCTAGTTATTGTGTTCGTTGTTTCTTGTAAAAAGCAAAAAAAAACAAAGCTGTTAATCTTATGGACTGAAGGAAAAAACATGAACTCTACGACTTACCCTTTACTCCTATAAACCTGGGATTTAATGGATTAATGAAAAAAAATAAGGCATTCTTTGTGTTTTAGTTTCACATCTGATTTCTGATTTCAATTCCTTCACTTCCGTCATTAGTGAATCTTCGAATAGAAGTGATGTTCACCATTTTTTCCTTCCTTTCTTTGTTGCTCTTTTTTTAAAAAAAAACGTTTTTTATTGAGTAAAAAATTTCGATCGATATTATTCCAACACAGTTTCGATTCATTATTGTAGTAGCCAATTTCACTTGGCTGACTCACAAATGTCTTACAGGGCCTCCGAAAGAAAATAGGCGAGGAGGAATAAATCTGCTTTCATGTTCCGAGTCAAAATTCATGGGAGTGCGAGTTTAAAAAAAAATACTTTCATTATTTAGAAGGAGCTCTTAGATAGTTACGTGCCTCTCCTGTGTTTCCTTGGTCTTGAAATGATGTACCAGCCGAACCTATACTCCTTCAAGAAAAGAGACGTTGTATAACTTATTTCTCATCATATATAAACTTGAGGTCTTACGATCCAAATCATCACAGAGTGTTATTTAACTAAGAAACTGGAGACACTCATTTTAGACTAATAGGATATTGACCAGTATTTGTTTTATTGACCACAAAAGAATTCCTAAGTGGAATTTAAACTCAGAACTTAAAGGGATGCAACTAAGTATTCTCGGGTATGACTGTTCGGGCAATCTGCTATTCACCCACTGCAGAATAATCATAAGAAGAAACTATATTCATTATAACATTTCCACTTCTTTTCATATCAAAAACTTCCAAGGAACGACTTTACAGTTTATTTCTCTAATATGGGTAGAATTTTGGTTTCAAATTTTGGTACAAGGCCAGCAGATTCAGGTGAGGGTGTATGTCGATTACATCGACTCCACTGGTACTTATTTTATCGATCCCGAAAGGTTGAAAGGCAAAGTTGACCTTGGCGGAACTTGAACTCAGAACTTAAAACGATTCTGCCTTCTCGCTGCTTTAATATCGATAAAATATTTGTGTTTATTGCACACAGGGGGCTAAACATAGAGGGGACAAACAAGAACAGACAAACGGATTAAGACAAAGTGGACCTCGGCAGAATTTGAACTCAGAACGTAACGGCAGCCGATATACTGCTAAGCATTTCGCCTAGCGTGCTAACGTTTTTGCCAGCTCGCCGCCTTTCGATAAAATATCGATAAAATATTGTCTCTATGTTGATATACTTCAAAATACGTTTAAGTGGCGAATTTGTATTTCCCAAAGAATATACAGTCCATTCATTCTCTTTTACTACTAGCAAGAGGTAAGGCGGCGAGCTGGCAGAAACGTTAGTACCAGTTACGCACTGGGGTCGATATAATCGACTTAATCCGTTTGTCTGTCCTTGTTTGTCTCCTCTATGTTTAGCCCCTTGTGGGGGCAATAAAGAAATAAGAACCGTTAGCATGCCGGGCAAAATGCTTAGCGGCATTTCGTCTGTCTTTGCGTTCTGAGTTCAAATTCCACCGAGGTCAACTTTGTCATTCATCCTTTCGGGGTCACCATTTGAACACTAGGGTCGATAAAATATCCACCATTTGAACACTGGGGTTGATGTAATCGTCTTACTCCCTTCCCCGAAATTGCTGGCCTTGTACCAGAATTAGAAATCATTATTAGCAAGAGCCCCAACGGAATTCATCTATGTCATAGGTCTAGTTATTCTTAAACTGTACATATTAGGCTAAATGAAGTGGTTTTGTGTGTTATATATGTTCGGATGTGTGTATTTGTCTGTTCGGTCGAGGTAAATGCTGTGCGGAAAAGTCTGACAACGTGCAGCAGGGTAACAAATAGAAAGCACAAAAAGGATGAAAAATAATTTTAGATTTAATTAATTGCTGAAAGTAATTTTCTTTTGTGGGGTGGGATTGTGGAATAAATATTGGTTTCAAGTTTTGGCATCAGGCCAGCAATTTAGGGGGACAAGGTAAATCAATTACATCGATCCTAGTGCTCAACTGGTACTTATTTTATCGACACCGAAAGGATGAAGAGCAATGTCGACCTCGGCGGAATTTGAACTTAGAACGTAAAGACGGGCGAAATGCTGCCAAGCATTTTGCTTGGTGCGTTAACGATTCTGCCACTTTGTTGGTGGAAAACATATTAAATAATATTGATTAAAGCGAGTCTTGTCAAAAGGTTTTTGTTGGCCGCAAAGTGCAAATGATTTCATTGCGCTAGTGCTGGAATTTTACAACTCTGGAGATGTGAACATTATAATTCAGAACATCCTGAACTCAATATAGACAGGATGTGCAGCATTAGTACCACGTAAGCACAAAAACATCTCAAAAGTGCAATTTGGGAGACTGCAGCAGTCAGACTTGCCAGGAAAGAACGTCGTAATGCTGAACGGGAATACAAACTGCATAAATCAGATATAAACAGGAAAAAGCGCTATAAATCATTCAACCATCTCAAGCAGGTGACAAAAAAGGGCAGTGCTTGAATTTGAGCAGCGCATAGCAACCAACCCTGACAGTAAGGTGTTCTGGAAATATGTACGTTCAAGGCAGAAACCTCACTCTCCAGTTATAATTTTTCTTTAAAAGAAAGCATTAGACTTTATTTACTTATGTATTTTAAAAAATGCAGACTTGACAGGTGTATGAATAAATGATGGATTGATCATTAAGATATTTTGCTTCTAATTTCTAGAATTACTAGGTTGGCTTCATTGCGAGTACCTGGACTTTGCTTCTGCGTTTGCTAGACATTGATATGCTATATTTACCACAATCCACCGATTGCTCGATCAATGCATCTAAAAATTTGGTATTACAAAACTTTGTATTACAAGTTTGCAAGTATTATGTATGTATTACAAATTAATTCATGAAGCATCTCTTTAAGATACAGATTAAAACGTAACTATAATGCGCTTATAAAATTTTCCTGAGAAATTTTTCAAGTTCATTGATTTTATTTTTTCTGTATACTATTGACACTGTGGAGAAATTATCCAAGTAGTCCTCATTCTGAATATTACTCATTCATTGTCAAGGCTCACCGATAAAATTCACATATAATTCCTCTTAAGTTGCTTCCTGTTAAAAATGCAAATTAGCTTACCATGGTCGTGGATGGGACTGTTTCCTATTGTAAAGCCATAGCTAACGTATTTTGCTTGTTTGTAATCTTAAGGGGAACACTTAGCAGTGATTCGGATTATGTTCCCCGAACGTATTGCGAAATATTTTCCTTAGTTTTACTTATCAATT
>NC_069001.1:32974256-32975808 GCF_001194135.2 Octopus bimaculoides
TTTCTCATTTCCTATGAGGTATGGTTTTCCTAATCCGAAACTCCATCCATGCCCGACGCTAGGTGGGGTGGCAGCGGACGGCACTGCCCTCTCACTATTCAATGGTTGCACCCTCAGATTTAGAAAATACAGTTGACAAAAATCTTCCCACAATGCAAATTAGTGCCTACCCAGAATATTCTGAAGCATCCCCGGGCACCGAAGTCAGGCAACGGGCCTGACTCCATCATAAAGTCGTATTGTTTGTAACAAACTGTACTGAATGTGCTTTTGTTACTCTTCTCAAACTCTCACTCTCTCAACAATTCATTTAAAAATATATTTGCTGATTCAAGTAATTATTCGAGAGTAGCACTGGATGTTATTTCCAAACGAGTTCTAGTCTCTTCAAATTATTATTTTGGAATTGCATCATGGTTACATCAAATTCAAACTTCCTTGCTATTATGTCCAGTTGTAATAACTACAAATTAACAAAGGCTTTTTATTCCCCTTCCTCATTGAGTCGTTTTCCTTTATATACTGACGGTATAATTATTTTATTAATCTCTAGCCCCAGTGATGGAGAGGCAAGTCGACCTCAATGATCGACTTCAACGTCCCTGTCGGGCTTGCCGCGAGTATCAGAATATCATGAGCTTAAAGCTAGATCCTCAGGCTAATAATAATAATAATAATGATAATAATAATAATAATAAACGAGCTTAGCAAGCAAACACCGGCTTAGCCAGCTGTTGGTGTTATTTCTGGTCATTTAGTAGATTTTCTTTTTATTGATCTCGAAATCGATTTCAGAGGTAGCGACTATATCAAACTAATATGTATCCGTTGAAGGTATATATTTAACAGCAGCAGCAGAGTGAAGAATATGCCCGACAGCGATTCATCGCCCTTTTGGCAGTTTAAAGAAGTAAAGGTTAAGTGTTAAAGTGGCTTCCAATTTTATGGCATCCTAGTTCTTGAGTCAACGTTTAATGTTGGGTGTACAACACAAATTCACCAGCAGCACTTTAACGAGCAGCCTAGTAGATAGGTCAGTATAATTAGTTGCAATGAAAACAAGTACAATCCTATTAAACACGCCTGATATGTCATTACATTTAGATGTTACTGTTGTTTTTATCTTTCATTGAGATGCTGTGACATCTCCAAATGGATCTCTTATTTAGTGCATATGAAATTTTCTTACATACCCACAAAATAACTTATTTGTTGGTGATGGTAAGTGGATTGTTGATTAGATCGATGACTAGTAATTGTTTTATTGCACTTGGAAGGATAAAAAGCAAAAGATGACAGGATTTTAGTTCATACAATAATGGAATAAATCACAATGTTATAGAAAACAATACAATTGACAAAACAGTATAATATGCAAGCAGAGTTTTATTAAAGATAAGTATTACATACTAAAAAAAAAAAAAATGCTTATATGGCACATAGTTGTTAACAGTATTAAATTCTGTTAAAACTAGTCTTTTGAGATATAGACAATAAAAATGTATCTTTACACGTAAAGTATTTAATCAAGAAACATGAACACACACACACA